>NW_027274910.1:0-76164 GCF_030028105.1 Mobula birostris
AGCGATCTAGGTGAAGACATGAGAGGTGCGCAAAAACACGGCGATATGGGGGAAGCTATGACAGGTGAGCAAAAACACGGTGATACAGGGGAAGATATGAGAGGTGAGCAATAACACAGCGATAAAGGTGAATCTATGGGATGTGCGCGAAAAGACAGCGATATGGGGGAAGCTATGAGAGGTGCGTGAAAACACAGCGATATAGGGGACGCAATGAGACATTCGCGAAAACACAGTGATATTGGGGAAGGTATGAGAGGTGTGCGAGAACACAGCGATATAGGGGAAATTATGAGAGGTGTGCGAAAACACGGCGATATGGGAGAATGTATCAGATGTGCGAGAAAACACAGCGGTATAGGGGAAGTATTTAGAGGAGCGAAAACATAACGATCAAGTGAAGACATGAGAGGTGCGCAAAGACACGGAGATATGGGGGAAGCTATGAGAGGTGAGCAAAAACACGGCGATAAAGGGGAAGCTATGAGAGGTGAGCAATAACACAGCGATAGTGAATCTGTGGGATGTGCGCAAAACGACAGCGATTTAGGAGAAGGAATGAGAGGTGCGCAAGGCACAGCGATATAGCGGATGCTATGGGAGGTGCGCGAAAACTTGGCCTTACAGGGGAATGCATCAGTAGTGCCAGAAAACACAGCAATGTAGTGGAATACATGAGAGGTGCGCGAAAACAGGGCAATATAGTGGAAGCTATGGGATGTGCACGAAAACAGGGCGATATAGGGTAAGGTATGAGAGGTGTGCGAAAACACAGCAATATAGGGGACGCGATGCGACGTTCGCGATAACACAGTGATATAGGGGAAGGTATGAGAGATGTGCGAGAACACGGCGATATAGGGGAAATTATGAGAGGTGTGCGAAAACACGGCGATACGGGAGAATGTATCAGATGTGCGAGAAAACACAGCGATATAGGGGAAGTATTGAGAGGAGCAAAAACATAGCGATCTAGGTGAAGACATGAGAGGTGCGCAAAAACACGGCGATATGGGGGAAGCTATGAGAGGTGAGCAATAACACGGCGATACAGGGGAAGATATGAGAGGTGAGCAATAACACAGCGATAAAGGTGAATCTATGGGATGTGCGCGAAAAGACAGCGATATAGGGGAAGCTATGAGAGGTGCGCAAGGCACAGCGATATAGGGGATGCTATGGGAGGTGCGTGAATACACGGCGATATAGCGGACGTGATGAGATGTGCATGAAAACGCAGCGATATTAGGGAGGTTATGAGAGGTGCACAAAAACACAGCGATATTGGAGAAGTTATGAGAGGTGTGTGAAAACACAGCGGTATAGGGAAGGTATGAGAGGTGAACGAAAACACGGCGATACAGGGGAAGTTATGAGAGGTGCGCAATAATACAGCAATATAGGAGAAGTTATTAGAGGTGCGTGAAAACACAGCAATATGGGGGAGGTATGAGAGGTATACGAAAACACAACGATATAGGGGAACGTATGGGAGCTGCTCGAAAGCAGGGTGATATAGGGGAAGTTATGAGAGGTGCATGAAAACACAGCGATATAGGGGACGCAATGAGACATTCGCTAAAACACAGTGATATAGGGGAAGGTAAGAGAGGTGTGCGAGAACACAGCGATATAGGGGAAATTATGAGAGGTGTGCGAAAACACGGCGATATGGGAGAATGTATCAGATGTGCGAGAAAACACAGCGATATAGGGGAAGTATTTAGAGGAACGAAAACATAACGATCAAGTGAAGACATGAGAGGTGCGCAAAGACACGGAGATATGGGGGAAGCTATGAGAGGTGAGCAAAAACACGGCGATACAGGGGAAGCTATGAGAGGTGAGCAATAACACAGCGATAGTGAATCTGTGGGATGTGCGCAAAACGACAGCGATTTAGGGGAAGGAATGAGAGGTGCGCAAGGCACAGCGATATAGGGGATGCTATGGGAGGTGCTTGAATACACAGCGATATAGGGGACGTGATGAGATGCGCATGAAAACGCAGAGATATTAAGGAAGTTATGAGAGGTCCACAAAGACACAGCGATATAGGGAAGGTATGAGAGGTGCACGAAAACAGCGATATAGGTGAAGGAATGGGAGGTGCGTGAAAACAGGGCGATATAGGTGAATGAATGCGAGGAGCGTGAAAACAGGGCGATATAGGGGAAGATATGAGAGGTGCGCGAAGGCACAGCGAAATAGGGGATGCTATGGGAGGTGCGCGAATACACAGCGATATAGGGGACGTTATGAGATGTGCATAACAATATGGCGATATAGGGGAAGATATGACAGGTGTGCAAAAACACGGCGATGTTGGGGAAGCTATGAGAGGTGAGCAATAACACAGCGATATAGGTGAATCTATGCGATGTGCGCGAAAAGACAGCGATATAGGGAAAGGTATGAGAGGTGTGTGAAAACACAGCGATATAGGGGACGGTATGAGAGGTGTGTGAAAACACAGCGATATAGGGGATGGTACGAGATGAGCATGAATACACAGCGATAGTCGGGAAACCATGAGAGTTGTGCGAAAACAGAGCGATATAGGGGAAGTTATGAGAGGTGCGCGAAAACAGGGCGATATAGAGGAAGTTATGAGAGGTGAGCAAAAATACGGCATTATAGGGGACGTTATGAGAAGTGCATGAAAACATGGCGATATACGGAAAGGTATGAGAGGTGCACGAAGGCACAGCGATATAGGGGATGCTATGGGAGGTTCGCGAAAACACAGTGATATAGGGGACGGTATGAGATGTGTATGAAAACACGGCAATATATGGGAAGCTATGAGAGGTGCGCGAAAGCACGGCAATATATTGGAAAGTATGAGAGGTGCGCGAAAACTTGGCGTTACAGGCGAATGCATCAGAGGTGCAAGAAAACACAGCAATGTAGGGGAAGACATGAGAGGTGCACGAAAACAGGGCAATATAGTGGCAGCTATGGGATGTGCGCAAAAACAGGGCGATGTAGGGGAAGGTAAGAGAGGTGCGCGAAAGCACAGCGATATAGGGGACTCTATGGGACTTGCGCAAAAACACAGTGATATAGGGGAAGGTATGAGGGATGTGCGAAAACACGGCGATACGGGATAATGTATCAGATGTGCGAGGAAACACAGCGATATAGGGGAAGTAATGAGAGGAGCAAAAACATAGCGATCTCGGTGAAGACATGAGAGGTGCGCGAAAACACGGCGATATGGGGGAAGCTATGAGAGGTGAGCAAAAACACGGCGATACAGGGGAAGCTATGAGAGGTTAGCAAAAACACAGCGATAAAGGTGAACCTATGGGATGTGCACGAAAAGGCAGCAATATAGGGGAAGCTATGAGAGGTGCGCAATGCACCGCGATATAGGGGATGCTATGGGAGGTGCGTGAATACACAGCGATATAGGGGACGTGATGAGATGTGCATGAAAATGCAGGGATATTAGGGAAGGTATGAGTGGTGCACAAAAACACAGAGATATAGGGGACGGTATGAGATGTGCATGAATACATGGCGATAGACGGGAAACAATGAGAGGTGTTCAAAAACACAGCGATATAGGGCAAGTTATGAGAGGTGCGTGAAAACACAGTGATATAGGGGAAGGTATGAGAGGGGCGCGAAAACAGGGCGATATAGGGCAAGTTATGAGAGATGCGTGAAAACCCAGTGATATAGGGGACATTATGAGATGTGCATGAAAACACGGTGATAATGGGGAAGGTATGAGAGGTGCGCGAAGGCACAGCGAAATAGAGGATGTTATGAGATGTACATAAAAACACGGCGATATAGGGGAAGTTATGAGAGGTGCGCAATAATACAGTAATATAGCAGAAGTTATTAGAGGTGCGTGAAAACACAGCGATATAGGGGAAGTTATGAGAGGTGCGCAATAATGCAGTAATATAGCAGAAGTTATTAGAGGTGCGTGAAAACACAGCGATATAGGGAGAGGTATGAGAGGTACACAAAAACACAGCGATATAGGGGAAGGTATGGGAGGTGCTCGAAAGCAGGGTGATATAGTGAAGATTATGAGAGGTGCGTGAAAACCCAGCGATATAGGGGAGGTTATGAGATGTGCATGAAAACACGGTGATATAGGGGGAGGTATGAGAGGTGCACGAAAACGCAGCGTTATAAGGGAACGTAAAGGAGGTGCGCGAAAACAGGGCGCTATAGGGGAAGGTATGAGAGGTGCACGAAGGCACATTCGATATAGGGGATGCTATGGTAGGTGCGCAAAAACACAGCGATATAGGAGACGGGATGAGATGTGCATAAAAACGTGGCGATATAGGGGGAGGTATGAGAGGTGCGTGTAAACACGGCGATATAGGGGAAAGTATGCGAGGTGCGAGAAAACTTGGCCTTACAGGGGAATGCATCAGTAGTGCCAGAAAACACAGCAATGTAGTGGAATACATGAGAGGTGCGCGAAAACAGGGCAATATAGTGGAAGCTATGGGATGTGCACGAAAACAGGGCGATATAGGGTAATGTATGAGAGGTGTGCGAAAACACAGCAATATAGGGGACGCAATGCGACGTTTGCGAAAACACAGTGATATAGGGGAAGGTATGAGAGATGTGCGAGAACACAGCGATTTTGGGGAAATTATGAAAGGTGTGCGAAAACACGGCGATACGGGAGAATGTATCAGATGTGCGAGAAAACACAGCGATATAGGGGAAGTATTGAGAGGAGCAAAAACATAGCGATCTAGGTGAAGACATGAGAGGTGCGCAAAAACACGGCGATATGGGGGAAGCTATGAGAGGTGAGCAAAAACACGGCGATACAGGGAAAGATATGAGAGGTGAGCAATAACACAGCGATAAAGGTGAATCTATGGGATGTGCGCGAAAAGACAGCGATATAGGGGAAGCTATGAGAGGTGCGCAAGGCACAGCGATATAGGGAATGCTATGGGAGGTGCGTGAATACACAGCGATATAGCAGACGTGATGAGATGTGCATGAAAACGCAGCGTTATAAGGGAACGTAAAGGAGGTGCGCGAAAACAGGGCGCTATAGGGGAAGGTATGAGAGGAGCGAAAACATAGCGATCTAGTTGAAGACATGAGAGGTGCGCGAAAACACAGCGATATAGGGGAAGCTATGACAGGTGAGCAATTACACAGCGATAAATGTGAATCTATGGGATGTGCGCGAAAATACAGTGATATAGGGGAAGCTATGAGAGGTGCGCAAGGCACAGCGAGATAGGGGATACTATGGGATGTGCGTGATTACACAGCGATATAGGGGACGTGATGAGATGTGCATGAAAACACAACGGTATGAGGGAAGCTATGACAGGTGCACAAAAACAGCGATATTCGAGAAGTTATGATAGGAGTGCGAAAACACAGCGATATAGGGGAAGGTATGGGAGGTGTACGAATACACAGCGATATAGGGGACGTTATGAGATGTGCATAAAATCACGGCGATATAGTGGAAGTTACGAGAGGTGCGCAAAAATACAGAAATATAGGAGAAGTTATGAGAGGTGCGTGAAAACACAACGATATAGGGGGAGGTATGAATGGTACACGATAACGCAGCGATATAGGGCAATATCGGTGCACGAACACGCAGCGATATAAGGGAAGGTATAGGAGGTGCGCGAAAACAGGGCGATATAGAGGAAGGTATGAGAGCTGCACGAAGGCACAGCGATATAGGGGATGATATGGGAGGTGCGTGAATACACAGTGATATAGCAGACGTGATGAGATGTGCATGAAAACGCAGCGATATTAGGGAGGTTATGAGAGGTGCACAAAAACACAGCGATATAGGAGAAGTTATGAGAGGTGTGTGAAAACACAGCGATATAGGGAAGGTATGAGAGGTGAATGAAAACACAGCGATACAGGGGAAGTTATGAGAGGTGCGCAATAATACAGCAATATAGGAGAAGTTATTAGAGGTGCGTGAAAACACAGCAATATAGGGGGAGGTATGAGAGGTATACGAAAACACAACGATATAGGGGAACGTATGGGAGGTGCTCGAAAGCAGAGTGATATAGGGGAAGTTATGAGAGGTGCGTGAAAACACAGCAATATAGGGGACGCAATGAGACGTTCGCGAAAACACAGTGATATAGGGGAAGGTATGAGAGGTGTGCGAGAACACAGCGATATAGGGGAAATTATGAGAGGTGTGCGAAAACACGGCGATATGGGAGAATGTATCAGATGTGCGAGAAAACACAGCGATATTGGGGAAGTATTTAGAGGAGTGAAAACATAGCGATCAAGTGAAGACATGAGAGGTGCGCAAAGACACGGAGATATGGGGGAAGCTATGAGAGGTGAGCAAAAACACGGCAATACAGGGGAAGCTATGAGAGGTGAGCAAAAACTCGGCGATACAGGGGAAGATATGAGAGGTGAGCAATAACACAGCGATAAAGGTGAATCTATGGGATGTGCGCGAAAAGACAGTGATATAGGGGAAGCTATGAGAGGCGCGCAAGGCACAGCGATATAGGGGATGCTATGGGAGGTGCGTGAATACACAGCGATCTAGCGGACGTGATGAGATGTGCATGAAAACGCAGCGATATTAGGGAGGTTATGAGAGGTGCACAAAAACACAGCGATATAGGATAAGTTAAGAGAGGTGTGTGAAAACACAGCGATATAGGGAAGGTATGAGAGGTGAACGAAAACACGGCGATACAGGGGAAGTTATGAGAGGTGCGCAATAATACAGCAATATAGGAGAAGTTATTAGAGGTGCGTGAAAACACAGCAATATAGGGGGAGGTATGAGAGATACGAAAACACAACGATATAGGGGAACGTATGGGAGGTGCTCGAAAGCAGGGTGATATAGGGGAAGTTATGAGAGGTGCGTGAAAACACAGCAATATAGGGGACGCAATGAGACGTTCGCGAAAACACAGTGATATAGGGGAAGGTATGAGAGGTGTGCGAGAACACAGCGATATAGGGGAAATTATGAGAGGTGTGCGAAAACACGGCGATATGGGAGAATGTATCAGATGTGCGAGAAAACACAGCGATATAGGGGAAGTATTTAGAGGAGCGAAAACATAACGATCAAGTGAAGACATGAGAGGTGCGCAAAGACACGGAGATATGGGGGAAGCTATGGGAGGTGCGTGAACAGACAGCGTTATAGGGGACGTGATGAGATGTGCATGAAAACGCAGCGATATTAGGGAAGGTATGAGAGGTGCACAAAAACACAGCGATATAGGAGAAGTTATGAGAGTTGTGTGAAAACACAGCGATATAGGGTAAGGTATGAGAGGTGCACGAAAACAGCGATATAGGTGAAGGAATGGGAGGTGAGCGAAAACAGGGCGATATGGGGGAAGGTATGAGAGGTGCGCGAAGGCACAGCGATATAGGGGATGCTATGGGAGGTGCGCGAATACACAGCGATATAGAGGACGTTATGAGATGTGTATAACAATACGGCGATATAGGGGAAGTTATGACAGGTGCGCAAAAACACTGCGATGTAGGCGAAGGTATGAGAGGTGTGTGAAAACACAGCGATATAGGGGAAGTTATGAGAGGTACACGAAAACACAGTGATATAGGGGAAGGTATGGGAGGTGCTCGAAAGCAGGGCGATGTAGGGGAAGTTATGAGAGGTGCGTGAAAACCCAGCGATATAGGGGACATTATGAGATGTGCACGAACACACAACGATATATGGGACGTTAAGAGATGTGCATGAAAACACGGCGATATTGGGGAAGCCATGAGAGTTGTGTGAAAACACAGCGATATAGGGTAAGGTATGAGAGGTGCACGAAAACAGCGATATAGGTGAAGGAATGGGAGGTGAGCGAAAACAGGGCGATATGGGGGAAGGTATGAGAGGTGCGCGAAGGCACAGCGATATAGGGGATGCTATGGGAGGTGCGCGAATACACAGCGATATAGGGGGAGGTATGAGAGGTACACGAAAAAACAGCGATATAGGGGACGCAATGGGACGTGCGCAAAAACACAAAGTTATAGGGGAAGGTATGAGAGGTGTGCGAAAACACGGTGATACCGGAGAATGTATCAGATGTGCGAGAAAACAGAGCGCTATAGGGGAAGTATTGAGAGGAGCGAAAACATAGCGATCTAGTTGAAGACATGAGAGGTGCGCGAAAACACAGCGATATAGGGGAAGCTATGACAGGTGAGCAATTACACAGCGATAAATGTGAATCTATGGGATGTGCGCGAAAATACAGTGATATAGGGGAAGCTATGAGAGGTGCGCAAAGCACAGCGAGATAGGGGATACTATGGGATGTGCGTGAATACACAGCGATATAGGGGACGTGATGAGATGTGCATGAAAACACAACGGTATGAGGGAAGGTATGACAGGTGCACAAAAACAGCGATATTCGAGAAGTTATGAGAGGAGTGCGAAAACACAGCGATATAGGGGAAGGTATGGGAGGTGTACGAATACACAGCGATATAGGGGACGTTATGAGATGTGCATAAAATCACGGCGATATAGTGGAAGTTATGAGAGGTGCGCAAAAATACAGAAATATAGGAGAAGTTATGAGGGGTGCGTGAAAACACAACGATATAGGGGGAGGTATGAATGGTACACGATAACGCAGCGATATAGGGCAATATCGGTGCACGAACACGCAGCGATATAAGGGAAGGTATAGGAGGTGCGCGAAAACAGGGCGATATAGAGGAAGGTATGAGAGCTGCACGAAGGCACAGCGATATAGGAGAAGTTATGAGGTGTGTGAAAACAGCAATTTTGGGGAATGTATGAGAGGTGCACGAAAACAGCGATATAGGTGAAGGAATGGGAGGTGCGCGAAAACAGGGCGATATAGGGTAAGGTATGAGAGGTGCGCGAAGGCACAGCGATATAGGGGATGCTATGGGAGGTGCGCGAATACACAGCGATATAGGGGACGTTATGAGATGCGCATAACAACACAGCGATATAGGGGAAGTTATGAGAGGTGAGCAAAAACACGGCGATACAGGGGAAGTTATGAGAGGTGCGTGAAAACCCAGCAATATAGGGGACGTTATGAGATGTGCATGAAAACACGGTGATATAGGGGAAGGTATGAGAGGTGCACGAAGGCACAGCGATATAGGGGATGCTATGGGAGGTGCGCGAAAACACAGTGATATAGGGGACGGTATGAGATGTGTATGAAAACACGACGATATATGGGAAGCTATGAGAGGTGCGCTAAAACACGGTGATATAGGGGAAGGTATGTGAGATGTGCGAGAACACGTCGAGACAGGGGAAAGTATGAGAGGTGCGCGAAAACTTGGCGTTACAGGGGAATGCATCAGAGGTGCCAGAAAACAGAGCGATGTAGTGGAATACATGAGAGGTGCGCGAAAACAGGGCAATGTAGTGGAAGCTATGCGATGTGCACGAAAAGAGGGCGATATAGGGTAAGGTTAAGGAGAGGTGTGCGAGAACACGGCGATATAGGGGAAATTAAGTGAGGTGTGCGAAAACACAACGATACGGGAGAATGTATCAGATGTGCGATAAAGCACAGCGATATAGGGGAAGTATTGAGAGTAGCGAAAACATAGCGATCTAGGTGAAGACATGAGAGGTGCGCAAAAACATGGTGATATAGGGGAAGCTATGAGAGGTGAGGAAAAACACGGCGATACAGGGGAAGCTATGAGAGGTGAGCAATAACACAGCGATAAAGGTGAATCTATGCGATGTGCGCAAAAAGACAGTGATATAGGGGAAGCTATGAGAGGTGCGCAAGGCACAGCGATATAGGGGATGCTATGAGAGGTGCGTGAATACACAGCGATATAGGGGACGTGATGAGATGTGCATGAAAACGCAGCGATATTAGGGAAGGTATGAGAGGTGCACAAAAACACAGTGATATAGGAGAAGTTATGAGAGGTATGCAAAAACACAGCGATATAGGGGAATGTATGAAAGGTGCACGAAAACACAGAGATATATACGGGAAGGAATGGGAGGTGCACGAATACACAGCGATATAGGGGACGTTATGAGATGTGCATGAAAACACAGCCATATAGGGGGAGCTAGGAGAGGTGCACGAAAACGCAGTGATATAAGGGAAGGTATAGGAGGTGCGCGAAAACACAGCAATATAGGGGAAGGTATGAGAGCTGCACGAAAACGCAGCGATATAAGGGAAGGTATAGGAGGTGCGCGAAAACTGGGCGAAAAAAGGGAAGGTATGGGAGGTGCACGAATACACAGCGATATAGGGGACGTTATGAGATGTGCATAAAATCACGGCGATATTGGGGAAGTTATGAGAGGTGCGCAAAAATACAGAAATATAGGAGAAGTTATGAGAGGTGCGTGAAAACACAATGATATCGGGGGAGGTATGAATGGTACACGAAAACGCAGCGATATAAGGGAAGGTATAGGACGTGCGCGAAAACAGGGCTATATAGGGGAAGGTATGAGAGGTGCACGAACACGCAGCGATATAAGGGAAGGTATAGGAGGTGCGCGAAAACAGTGCGATATAGAGGAAGGTATGAGAGGTGCACGAAGGCACAGCGATATAGGAGATGCTATGGGAGGTGCGTGAATATACATTGATATAGGGGACGTGATGAGATGTGCATGAAAACACAGCAATATTAGGGAAGGTATGAGAGGTGCACAAAAACACAGCGATATAGGAGAAGTTATGAGGTGTGTGAAAACACAGCAATATAGGGGAATGTATGAGAGGTGCACGAAAACAGCGATATAGGTGAAGGAATGGGAGGTGCGCGAAAACAGGGCGATATAAGGGAAGGCATGAGAGGTGCGCGAAGGCACAGCGATATAGGGGATGCTATGGGAGGTGCGCGAATACACAGCGATATAGGGGACGTTATGAGATGCGCATAACAACACAGCGATATAGGGGAAGTTATGAGAGGTGAGCAAAAACACGGCGATACAGGGGAAGTTATGAGAGGTGCGTGAAAACCCAGCAATATAGGGGACGTTATGAGATGTGCATGAAAACACGGCGATATAGGGGAAGGTATGAGAGGTGCACGAAGGCACAGCGATATAGGGGATGCTATGGGAGGTGCGCGAAAACACAGTGATATAAGGGACGGTATGAGATGTGTATGAAAACACGACGATATATGGGAAGCTATGAGAGGTGCGCTAAAACAAGGTGATATAGGGGAAGGTATGAGAGATGTGCGAGAACACGTCGAGATAGGGGAAAGTATGAGAGGTGCGCGAAAACTTGGCGTTACAGGGGAATGCATCAGAGGTGCCAGAAAACAGAGCGATGTAGTGGAATACATGAGAGGTGCGCGAAAACAGGGCAATGTAGTGGAAGCTATGCGATGTGCACGAAAACAGGGCGATATAGGGTAAGGTAAAGGAGAGGTGTGCGAGAACACGGCGATATAGGGGAAATTAAGTGAGGTGTGCGAAAACACAGCGATACGGGAGAATGTATCAGATGTGCGATAAAGCACAGCGATATAGGGGAAGTATTGAGAGTAGCGAAAACATAGCGATCTAGGTGAAGACATGAGAGGTGCGCGAAAACACGGCGATATAGGGGAAGCTATGAGAGGTGAGCAATAACACAGCGATAAAGGTGAATCTATGGGATGTGAGCGAAAAGACAGTGATTTTGGGGAAGCTATGAGAGGTGCGCAAGGCACAGCGATATAGGGGATGCTATGGGAGGTGCGTGAATATACAGCGATATAGGGGACGTGATGAGATGTGTATGAAAACGCAGCGATATTATGGAAGGTATGAGAGGTGCACAAAAACACAGCGATATAGGAGAAGTTATGAGAGGTATGCAAAAACACAGCGATATAGGGGAATGTAGGAAAGGTGCACGAAAACACAGAGATATATACGGGAAGGAATGGGAGGTGCACGAATACACAGCGATATAGGGGACGTTATGAGAGTTGTGTGAAAACACAGCGATATAGGGTAAGGTATGAGAGGTGCACGAAAACAGCGATATAGGTGAAGGAATGGGAGGTGAGCGAAAACAGGGCGATATGGGGGAAGGTATGAGAGGTGCGCGAAGGCACAGCGATATAGGGGATGCTATGGGAGGTGCGCGAATACACAGCGATATAGAGGACGTTATGAGATGTGTATAACAATACGGCGATATAGGGGAAGTTATGACAGGTGCGCAAAAACACTGCGATGTAGGCGAAGGTATGAGAGGTGTGTGAAAACACAGCGATATAGGGGAAGTTATGAGAGGTACACGAAAACACAGTGATATAGGGGAAGGTATGGGAGGTGCTCGAAAGCAGGGCGATGTAGGGGAAGTTATGAGAGGTGCGTGAAAACCCAGCGATATAGGGGACATTATGAGATGTGCACGAACACACAACGATATATGGGACGTTAAGAGATGTGCATGAAAACACGGCGATATTGGGGAAGCCATGAGAGTTGTGTGAAAACACAGCGATATAGGGTAAGGTATGAGAGGTGCACGAAAACAGCGATATAGGTGAAGGAATGGGAGGTGAGCGAAAACAGGGCGATATGGGGGAAGGTATGAGAGGTGCGCGAAGGCACAGCGATATAGGGGATGCTATGGGAGGTGCGCGAATACACAGCGATATAGGGGGAGGTATGAGAGGTACACGAAAAAACAGCGATATAGGGGACGCAATGGGACGTGCGCAAAAACACAAAGTTATAGGGGAAGGTATGAGAGGTGTGCGAAAACACGGTGATACCGGAGAATGTATCAGATGTGCGAGAAAACAGAGCGCTATAGGGGAAGTATTGAGAGGAGCGAAAACATAGCGATCTAGTTGAAGACATGAGAGGTGCGCGAAAACACAGCGATATAGGGGAAGCTATGACAGGTGAGCAATTACACAGCGATAAATGTGAATCTATGGGATGTGCGCGAAAATACAGTGATATAGGGGAAGCTATGAGAGGTGCGCAAAGCACAGCGAGATAGGGGATACTATGGGATGTGCGTGAATACACAGCGATATAGGGGACGTGATGAGATGTGCATGAAAACACAACGGTATGAGGGAAGGTATGACAGGTGCACAAAAACAGCGATATTCGAGAAGTTATGATAGGAGTGCGAAAACACAGCGATATAGGGGAAGGTATGGGAGGTGTACGAATACACAGCGATATAGGGGACGTTATGAGATGTGCATAAAATCACGGCGATATAGTGGAAGTTATGAGAGGTGCGCAAAAATACAGAAATATAGGAGAAGTTATGAGGGGTGCGTGAAAACACAACGATATAGGGGGAGGTATGAATGGTACACGATAACGCAGCGATATAGGGCAATATCGGTGCACGAACACGCAGCGATATAAGGGAAGGTATAGGAGGTGCGCGAAAACAGGGCGATATAGAGGAAGGTATGAGAGCTGCACGAAGGCACAGCGATATAGGAGAAGTTATGAGGTGTGTGAAAACAGCAATTTTGGGGAATGTATGAGAGGTGCACGAAAACAGCGATATAGGTGAAGGAATGGGAGGTGCGCGAAAACAGGGCGATATAGGGTAAGGTATGAGAGGTGCGCGAAGGCACAGCGATATAGGGGATGCTATGGGAGGTGCGCGAATACACAGCGATATAGGGGACGTTATGAGATGCGCATAACAACACAGCGATATAGGGGAAGTTATGAGAGGTGAGCAAAAACACGGCGATACAGGGGAAGTTATGAGAGGTGCGTGAAAACCCAGCAATATAGGGGACGTTATGAGATGTGCATGAAAACACGGTGATATAGGGGAAGGTATGAGAGGTGCACGAAGGCACAGCGATATAGGGGATGCTATGGGAGGTGCGCGAAAACACAGTGATATAGGGGACGGTATGAGATGTGTATGAAAACACGACGATATATGGGAAGCTATGAGAGGTGCGCTAAAACACGGTGATATAGGGGAAGGTATGTGAGATGTGCGAGAACACGTCGAGACAGGGGAAAGTATGAGAGGTGCGCGAAAACTTGGCGTTACAGGGGAATGCATCAGAGGTGCCAGAAAACAGAGCGATGTAGTGGAATACATGAGAGGTGCGCGAAAACAGGGCAATGTAGTGGAAGCTATGCGATGTGCACGAAAAGAGGGCGATATAGGGTAAGGTTAAGGAGAGGTGTGCGAGAACACGGCGATATAGGGGAAATTAAGTGAGGTGTGCGAAAACACAACGATACGGGAGAATGTATCAGATGTGCGATAAAGCACAGCGATATAGGGGAAGTATTGAGAGTAGCGAAAACATAGCGATCTAGGTGAAGACATGAGAGGTGCGCAAAAACATGGTGATATAGGGGAAGCTATGAGAGGTGAGGAAAAACACGGCGATACAGGGGAAGCTATGAGAGGTGAGCAATAACACAGCGATAAAGGTGAATCTATGCGATGTGCGCAAAAAGACAGTGATATAGGGGAAGCTATGAGAGGTGCGCAAGGCACAGCGATATAGGGGATGCTATGAGAGGTGCGTGAATACACAGCGATATAGGGGACGTGATGAGATGTGCATGAAAACGCAGCGATATTAGGGAAGGTATGAGAGGTGCACAAAAACACAGTGATATAGGAGAAGTTATGAGAGGTATGCAAAAACACAGCGATATAGGGGAATGTATGAAAGGTGCACGAAAACACAGAGATATATACGGGAAGGAATGGGAGGTGCACGAATACACAGCGATATAGGGGACGTTATGAGATGTGCATGAAAACACAGCCATATAGGGGGAGCTAGGAGAGGTGCACGAAAACGCAGTGATATAAGGGAAGGTATAGGAGGTGCGCGAAAACACAGCAATATAGGGGAAGGTATGAGAGCTGCACGAAAACGCAGCGATATAAGGGAAGGTATAGGAGGTGCGCGAAAACTGGGCGAAAAAAGGGAAGGTATGGGAGGTGCACGAATACACAGCGATATAGGGGACGTTATGAGATGTGCATAAAATCACGGCGATATTGGGGAAGTTATGAGAGGTGCGCAAAAATACAGAAATATAGGAGAAGTTATGAGAGGTGCGTGAAAACACAATGATATCGGGGGAGGTATGAATGGTACACGAAAACGCAGCGATATAAGGGAAGGTATAGGACGTGCGCGAAAACAGGGCTATATAGGGGAAGGTATGAGAGGTGCACGAACACGCAGCGATATAAGGGAAGGTATAGGAGGTGCGCGAAAACAGTGCGATATAGAGGAAGGTATGAGAGGTGCACGAAGGCACAGCGATATAGGAGATGCTATGGGAGGTGCGTGAATATACATTGATATAGGGGACGTGATGAGATGTGCATGAAAACACAGCAATATTAGGGAAGGTATGAGAGGTGCACAAAAACACAGCGATATAGGAGAAGTTATGAGGTGTGTGAAAACACAGCAATATAGGGGAATGTATGAGAGGTGCACGAAAACAGCGATATAGGTGAAGGAATGGGAGGTGCGCGAAAACAGGGCGATATAAGGGAAGGCATGAGAGGTGCGCGAAGGCACAGCGATATAGGGGATGCTATGGGAGGTGCGCGAATACACAGCGATATAGGGGACGTTATGAGATGCGCATAACAACACAGCGATATAGGGGAAGTTATGAGAGGTGAGCAAAAACACGGCGATACAGGGGAAGTTATGAGAGGTGCGTGAAAACCCAGCAATATAGGGGACGTTATGAGATGTGCATGAAAACACGGCGATATAGGGGAAGGTATGAGAGGTGCACGAAGGCACAGCGATATAGGGGATGCTATGGGAGGTGCGCGAAAACACAGTGATATAAGGGACGGTATGAGATGTGTATGAAAACACGACGATATATGGGAAGCTATGAGAGGTGCGCTAAAACAAGGTGATATAGGGGAAGGTATGAGAGATGTGCGAGAACACGTCGAGATAGGGGAAAGTATGAGAGGTGCGCGAAAACTTGGCGTTACAGGGGAATGCATCAGAGGTGCCAGAAAACAGAGCGATGTAGTGGAATACATGAGAGGTGCGCGAAAACAGGGCAATGTAGTGGAAGCTATGCGATGTGCACGAAAACAGGGCGATATAGGGTAAGGTAAAGGAGAGGTGTGCGAGAACACGGCGATATAGGGGAAATTAAGTGAGGTGTGCGAAAACACAGCGATACGGGAGAATGTATCAGATGTGCGATAAAGCACAGCGATATAGGGGAAGTATTGAGAGTAGCGAAAACATAGCGATCTAGGTGAAGACATGAGAGGTGCGCGAAAACACGGCGATATAGGGGAAGCTATGAGAGGTGAGCAATAACACAGCGATAAAGGTGAATCTATGGGATGTGAGCGAAAAGACAGTGATTTTGGGGAAGCTATGAGAGGTGCGCAAGGCACAGCGATATAGGGGATGCTATGGGAGGTGCGTGAATATACAGCGATATAGGGGACGTGATGAGATGTGTATGAAAACGCAGCGATATTATGGAAGGTATGAGAGGTGCACAAAAACACAGCGATATAGGAGAAGTTATGAGAGGTATGCAAAAACACAGCGATATAGGGGAATGTAGGAAAGGTGCACGAAAACACAGAGATATATACGGGAAGGAATGGGAGGTGCACGAATACACAGCGATATAGGGGACGTTATGAGATGTGCATGAAAACACAGCCATATAGGGGAAGGTATGAGAGGTGCACGAAAACGCAGCGATATAAGGGAAGGTATAGGAGGTGTGCGAAAACTGGGCGATATAAGGGAAGGTATGAGAGGTGCACGAAGGCACAGCGATATAGGGGATGCTATGGGAGGTGCGCGAAAACACAGCGATATAGGAGACGGTATGAGATGTGCATAAAAACATGGCGATATAGGGGGAGGTATGAGAGGTGCGCGTAAATACGGCGATATAGGGGAAAGTATGAGAGGTGCGCGAAAACTTGGCGTTACAGGGGAATGCATCAGAGGTGCCAGAAAACACCGCGATGTAGTGGAATACATGAGAGGTGCGCGAAAACAGGACAATATAGTGGAAGGTATGGGATGTGCGCGAAAACAGGGTGATATAGGGGAAGATATGAGAGGTGCGCGAAAACACAGCAATATAGGGGACGCTATGGGACGTGCGCAAAAACACAGTGATATAGGGGAAGGTATGAGAGGTGTGCGAGAACACGGCGATATAGGGGAAATTATGAGAGGTGTGCACAAACACGGCGATACAGGAGAACGTATCAATTGTGCGAGAAAACACAGCGATATAGGGGAAGTATTGAGAGGAGCGAAAACATAGCGATCGAGGTGAAGACATGAGACGTGAGCAAAAACACGGCAATACAGGGGAAGCTATGAGAGCTGAGCAATAACACAGCGATAGAGATGAATCTATGGGATGTGCGCGAAATGACAGCGATATAGGGGAAGGTGTGAGAGGTGCGCAAGGCACAGCGATATAGGGGATGCTATGGGAGGAGCGCGAATACACAGCGATATAGGGGACGTGATGAGATGTGCATGAAAACTCAGCGATATTAGGGAAGGTATGAGAGGTGCACAAAAACACAGTGATAAAGGAGAAGTTATGAGAGGTGTGTGAAAACACAGCAATATAAGGGAAGGTATGAAAGGTAAACGAAAACACAGCGATATAGGAGAAGCTATGAGAAGTATGTGAAAACACAGAGATATAGGGGAAGGTATTACAGGTGCACAAAACACAGCGATATAGGGGAAGGAATCGGAGGTGCACGAAAACAGGGCGATATAGGGGAAGGTATGAGAGGTGCGCGAAGGCGCAGCAATATAAGGGATGCTATGGGAGGTGCGCGAATACACAGCGATATAGGGGACGTTATGAGATGTGCATGAAAACACGGCAATATAGGGGAAGGTATAAGAACTGTGCAAAAATACAGCGATATAGGAGAAGTTATGAGAGGTGCGTGAAAACATACCGATATAAGGGAAGGTATGAGAGGTGCACGAAAACACAGCGATATTGGGGAAGGTATGGGAGGTGCGTGAAAACAGGGTGATAAAGGGGAAGTTATGAGAGGTGCGCGAAGGCACAGCTATATAGGGGAAGACATGAGAGGTGCGCAAAAACAGGGCAATATAGTGGAACTTGTGGGATGTGTGCGAAACCACGGCGATACAGGGGAATGTATCAGAGGTGCCAGAAAACACAGCGATATAGAGGACGCTATGGGAGATGTGCAAAAAAACAGTGATATAGGGGAAGGTATGAGAGGTGTGCGAGAACACGGCGATATAGGGGAAAATGTAAGAGGTGCGCGAAAACATGGCAATACAGGAGAATGTATCAGAGGTGTGAGAAAACACAGTGATATAGGGGAAGTAATGATAGGAGCGAAAACATAGCGGTGTAGGTGAAGACATGCGAGGTGCGCGAAAACACGGCGATATAGGGTAAGCTATGAGAGGTGAGCAATAACACAGCGATCAAGGTGAAGCTAAGGGATGTGCGCGAAAACAGCTATGTAGGTGAAGCTATGGGAGGTGCGCAAAAGCACAGCGATTTGGAGAAGGCATGAGATGTGCGCGAAAATACATTGATATAGGGGAAGGAATGAGAGCTGCGTGAAAACATAGTGATATAGGTGAAGGTATGAGAGGAGCGCGAAAACAGGACTATATGGGGGAAGTTATGAGAAGTGTGTGAAAACCCAGCGACACTGGGGACGTTATGAGATGTGCATGAAAACACGGTGATATTGGGGAAGGTATGAGCGGTGTGCAAAAACACAGCAATATACGGGAATGCATGAGAGGTGCACGAAGGCACAGTGATATGGGGATGGTATGTGAGGTACGCAAATACACAGCGATATAGGGGGCGTTATGAGATGTGCGCAAAAATACATCGATATAGGGGAAGGTATGAGAGGTGCGCGAAAACAGCAATGTAGGCGAAGCTATAGGAGGTGCGCGAAAACAGGGCGATATACGGGAATTCATGAGAGGTGCGCGAAGGCACAGTAATATAGGGGAGGGTATGGGAGTTGCGCAAATACCAAGCGATATAGGGGATGTTATGAAATGTGCATGAAAACACATCAATATAGGGGAAGGTATGAGATGTGCGCAAAAATACATCGATATAGGGGAAGGTATGAGAGGTGCGCGAAAATAGCAATGTGGCGAAGCTATGGGAGGTGCGCGAAAGCATAGCGGTATAGGGGAAGGTAGGAGATGTGCATGAATACACGGCAATAGTCGGGAAGCCATGAGAGGTTTGCGAAAACACAGCGATATAGGGGAAGGTATGATAGCTGCGTGAAAACAGAGTGATATTGGGGAAGGTATGAGAGGAGCGCGAAAACAGGGCGATATAGGGGAAGTTATGAGAGATGCGTGAAAACCCAGCGACATTGGGGACGTTATGAGATGTACGTAAAAACACGGTGATATTGGGGAAGGTATGAGAGGTGTGCAAAATCACAGCGATATAGGAGAAGTTAAGAGAGGTGCGTGAAAACACAGCAATATAGGGGAAGGTATGAGCGGTGCACGAAGGCACAGCATTATAGGGGATGCTATGGGAGGTGCGCGAAAACACAGCGATATAGGGGAAGGTATGAGAGTTGTGCGAGAACACGGCGATATAGGGGAAATTATGAGAGGTGTGTGAAAACACGGCAATACGGGAGAATGTATCAGATGTGCGAGAAAACACAGCGATATAGGGGAAGTATTGAGAGGAGCGAAAACATAGCGATCTAGGTGAAGACATGAGAGGTGCGCAAAAACACGGCGATATAGGGGAAGCTATGAGAGGTGAGCAAAAACAGGGCCATACAGGGGAAGCTATGAGAGGTGAGCAATAACACAGCGATAAAGCTGAATCTATGGGTTGTGCGCGAAAAGACAGCGATATAGGGGAAGCTATGAGAGGTGCGCAAGGCACAGCGATATTGGGGATGCTATGGGAGGTGCGTGAATACACAGCAATATAGGGGACGTGATGAGATGTGCATGAAAACGCAGCAATATTAGGGAGGTTATGAGAGGTGCACAAAAACACAGCGATATAGGAGAAGTTATGAGAGGTGTGCGAAAACACAGCGATATAGGAGAAGATATGAAAGGTACACGAAAGCACAGAGATATATTCGGGAAGGAATGGGAGGTGAACGAATACACAGCGATATAGGGGACGTTATGAGATGTGCATGAAAACACAGCCATATAGGGGAAGGTATGAGAGGTGCACGAAAAGGCAGCGATATAAGGGAAGGTATAGGAGGTGCGCGAAAACAGGGCGATATAGGGGAAGGTATGAGAGGTGCACGAAGGCACAGCGATATAGGGGATGCTATGGGAGTGCGCGAAAACACAGCGATATAGAAGACGGTATGAGATGTGCATAAAAACATGGCGATATAGGGGGAGGTATGAGACGTGCGTGTAAACACGGCGATATAGGGGAAAGTATGAGAGGTGCTCGAAACTTGGCGTTACAGGGGAAAGCATCAGAGGTGCCAGAAAACACAGCGATGTAGTGGAAGACATGAGAGGTGCGCGAAAACAGGGCAATATAGTGGAAGGTATGGGATGTGCGCGAAAACAGGGCGATATAGGGGAAGGTATGAGAGGTGCGCGAGAACACGGCGATATAGGGGGAATAATGAGAGGTGTGCGAAAACAGTGATACGGGAGAATGTATCAATTGTGCGAGAAAACACAGCGATATAGGGGAAGTATTGAGAGGAGCGAAAACATAGCGATCTAGGTGAAGACATGAGAGGTGAGCAAAACACGGCGATACAGGGGAAGCTATGAGAGGTGAGCAATAACACAGCGATAAAACTGAATCTATGGGATGTGTGCAAAAAGACAGCGATATAGGGGAAGCTATGAGAGGTGCGCAAGGCACAGCGATTTAGGGAATGCTATGGGAGGTGTGCAAATACACAGCGATATAGGGGACGTGATGAGATGTGCATGAAATCTCAGCGATATTAGGGAAGGTATGAGAGGTGCACAAAAACTCAGTGATATAGGAGAAGTTATGAGAGGAGTGTGAAAACACAGCGGTATAGGGGAAGGTATGAAAGGTGCACGAAAACACAGCGATATAGGGGAAGGAATCGGAGGTGCGCGAAAACTGTGCGATATTGGGGAAGGTATGAGAGGTGCGCGAAGGCACAGTGATATAGGGGATGCAATGGGAGGTGCGCGAATACACAGCAATATAGGGGACGTTATGAGATGTGCATAAAAACACGGCAATATAGGGGAAGTTATGAGAGGTACACAAAAATACAGCAATGCAGGAGAAGGTATGAGAGGTGCGTGAAAACACAGCGATATAAGGGGAGGTATGAGAGGTACACGAAAACACAGCGATAAAAGGGAAGTTATGGGAGGTGCTCGAAAGCAGGGTGATATAGGGAAAGGTATGAGAGGTGTGCGAAGGCACAGCAATATAGGGGATGGTGTGGGAGGTGCACGAAAACACGGCAATATAGGGGAAGTTATGAGAGGTACACAAAAATACAGCAATGCAGGAGAAGGTATGAGAGGTGCGTGAAAACACAGCGATATAAGGGAAGTTATGGGAGGTGCTAGAAAACGGTGATATAGGGAAAGGTATGAGAGGTGTGCGAAGGCACAGCGATATAGGGGATGCTATGGGAGGTGCGTGAATACACAGCGATATAGGGGACGTTATGAGATGTGCAGGAAGAAGCAGCGATATTAGGGAAGATATAAGAGGTACACAAAAACACAGCGATATAGGGAAAGGTATGAGAGGTGTGCGAAGGCACAGCAATATAGGCGATGGTATGGGAGGTGCACGAAAACACAGCGATATAGGGGAAGATATGAGAGGTGTGCGAGAACATGTTGATACAGGGAACAGTATCAGAAGTGCGAGAACACAGAGCGATATAGGGGAAGTAATGAGAGGAGCGGAAACACAGCGATATAGGTGAAGACATGAGAGGTGCGCGAAAACACGGCAATATAGGGGAAGCTATGAGAGGTAAGCAATAACACAGCGATAAAGTTGAAGTTATGGGATGTGCGCGAAAACAGGGCGAAATAGGGGAAGATATGAGAGGTGCGCAAAAACACAGCGATGTATGCGAAGCCATGAGAGGTGCGCGGGAAACAGGGCGATATAGGGGACGTTATGAGATGTGCATGAAAACACGGTGATATTGGGGAAGGTATGAGAGGTGTGCAAAAATACAGCGATATAGGGGAAGGTATGAAAGGTGCACGAAAACGCAGTGATATAAGGGAAGGTATAGGAGGTGCGCGAAAACAGGGCGATATAGGGAAGGTATGAGAGGTGCTCGAAGGCACAGCGATATAGGGGATGCTATGGGAGGTGCGCAAAAACACAGAGATATAGGAGACGGTATGAGATGTGCATAAAAACATGGCGATATAGGGGGAGGTATGAGAGGTGCACGTAAACACGGCGATATAGGGGAAAGTATGAGAGGTGCGCGAAAACTTGGTGTTACAGGGGAATGCATCAGAGGTGCCAGAAAACACAGCGATGTAGTGGAAGACATGAGAGGTGCGCGAGAACAGGGCAATATAGTGGAAGGTATGGAATGTGCGCGAAAACAGATGCGATATAGGGGAAGGTATGAGAGGTGCGCGAAGGCACAGCGATATAGGGGATGCTACGGGAGGTGCTCGAATACAAAGCGATATAGGGGACGTTATGAGATGTGCATAAAAACACGGCAATATAGGGGAAGTTATGAGAGGTGCGCAAAAATGCAGCAATACAGGGGAAGTTATGAGAGGTGCGTGAAAACACAGCGATATAAGGGGAGGTATGAGAGGTACACGAAATTACAGCTATATAGGGGAAGGTATGGGAGGTGCTCGAAAACAGGGCGATATAGGGAAAGGTATGAGACGTGTGCGAAACTCAGCAATATAGGGGATGGTATGGGAGATGCACGAAAAAACAGTGATATAGGGGAAGACATGAGAGGTGCGTGAAAACAGCGATATAGGGGACGCTATTGGACGTGCGCGAAAACACAGTGATATAGGGGAAGATATGAGAGGTGTTCGAGAACACGGCGATATAGGTGAAATTATGAGAGGTGCGCGAAAACACGTTGATACAGGTAACTGTATCAGAAGTGCGAGAACACAGAGCGATATATGGGAAGTAATGAGAGGAGCGGAAACAGAGCGATATAGGTGAAGAAATGAGAGCTTCGCGAAAACACGGTGATATAGGGGAAGGTATGAGAGGTGTGCAAAATCACAGCGATATAGGAGAAGTTAAGAGAGGTGCGTGAAAACACAGCAATATAGGGGAAGGTATGAGCGGTGCACGAAGGCACAGCATTATAGGGGATGCTATGGGAGGTGCGCGAAAACACAGCGATATAGGGGAAGGTATGAGAGTTGTGCGAGAACACGGCGATATAGGGGAAATTATGAGAGGTGTGTGAAAACACGGCAATACGGGAGAATGTATCAGATGTGCGAGAAAACACAGCGATATAGGGGAAGTATTGAGAGGAGCGAAAACATAGCGATCTAGGTGAAGACATGAGAGGTGCGCAAAAACACGGCGATATAGGGGAAGCTATGAGAGGTGAGCAAAAACAGGGCCATACAGGGGAAGCTATGAGAGGTGAGCAATAACACAGCGATAAAGCTGAATCTATGGGTTGTGCGCGAAAAGACAGCGATATAGGGGAAGCTATGAGAGGTGCGCAAGGCACAGCGATATTGGGGATGCTATGGGAGGTGCGTGAATACACAGCAATATAGGGGACGTGATGAGATGTGCATGAAAACGCAGCAATATTAGGGAGGTTATGAGAGGTGCACAAAAACACAGCGATATAGGAGAAGTTATGAGAGGTGTGCGAAAACACAGCGATATAGGAGAAGATATGAAAGGTACACGAAAGCACAGAGATATATTCGGGAAGGAATGGGAGGTGAACGAATACACAGCGATATAGGGGACGTTATGAGATGTGCATGAAAACACAGCCATATAGGGGAAGGTATGAGAGGTGCACGAAAAGGCAGCGATATAAGGGAAGGTATAGGAGGTGCGCGAAAACAGGGCGATATAGGGGAAGGTATGAGAGGTGCACGAAGGCACAGCGATATAGGGGATGCTATGGGAGTGCGCGAAAACACAGCGATATAGAAGACGGTATGAGATGTGCATAAAAACATGGCGATATAGGGGGAGGTATGAGACGTGCGTGTAAACACGGCGATATAGGGGAAAGTATGAGAGGTGCTCGAAACTTGGCGTTACAGGGGAAAGCATCAGAGGTGCCAGAAAACACAGCGATGTAGTGGAAGACATGAGAGGTGCGCGAAAACAGGGCAATATAGTGGAAGGTATGGGATGTGCGCGAAAACAGGGCGATATAGGGGAAGGTATGAGAGGTGCGCGAGAACACGGCGATATAGGGGGAATAATGAGAGGTGTGCGAAAACAGTGATACGGGAGAATGTATCAATTGTGCGAGAAAACACAGCGATATAGGGGAAGTATTGAGAGGAGCGAAAACATAGCGATCTAGGTGAAGACATGAGAGGTGAGCAAAACACGGCGATACAGGGGAAGCTATGAGAGGTGAGCAATAACACAGCGATAAAACTGAATCTATGGGATGTGTGCAAAAAGACAGCGATATAGGGGAAGCTATGAGAGGTGCGCAAGGCACAGCGATTTAGGGAATGCTATGGGAGGTGTGCAAATACACAGCGATATAGGGGACGTGATGAGATGTGCATGAAATCTCAGCGATATTAGGGAAGGTATGAGAGGTGCACAAAAACTCAGTGATATAGGAGAAGTTATGAGAGGAGTGTGAAAACACAGCGGTATAGGGGAAGGTATGAAAGGTGCACGAAAACACAGCGATATAGGGGAAGGAATCGGAGGTGCGCGAAAACTGTGCGATATTGGGGAAGGTATGAGAGGTGCGCGAAGGCACAGTGATATAGGGGATGCAATGGGAGGTGCGCGAATACACAGCAATATAGGGGACGTTATGAGATGTGCATAAAAACACGGCAATATAGGGGAAGTTATGAGAGGTACACAAAAATACAGCAATGCAGGAGAAGGTATGAGAGGTGCGTGAAAACACAGCGATATAAGGGGAGGTATGAGAGGTACACGAAAACACAGCGATAAAAGGGAAGTTATGGGAGGTGCTCGAAAGCAGGGTGATATAGGGAAAGGTATGAGAGGTGTGCGAAGGCACAGCAATATAGGGGATGGTGTGGGAGGTGCACGAAAACACGGCAATATAGGGGAAGTTATGAGAGGTACACAAAAATACAGCAATGCAGGAGAAGGTATGAGAGGTGCGTGAAAACACAGCGATATAAGGGAAGTTATGGGAGGTGCTAGAAAACGGTGATATAGGGAAAGGTATGAGAGGTGTGCGAAGGCACAGCGATATAGGGGATGCTATGGGAGGTGCGTGAATACACAGCGATATAGGGGACGTTATGAGATGTGCAGGAAGAAGCAGCGATATTAGGGAAGATATAAGAGGTACACAAAAACACAGCGATATAGGGAAAGGTATGAGAGGTGTGCGAAGGCACAGCAATATAGGCGATGGTATGGGAGGTGCACGAAAACACAGCGATATAGGGGAAGATATGAGAGGTGTGCGAGAACATGTTGATACAGGGAACAGTATCAGAAGTGCGAGAACACAGAGCGATATAGGGGAAGTAATGAGAGGAGCGGAAACACAGCGATATAGGTGAAGACATGAGAGGTGCGCGAAAACACGGCAATATAGGGGAAGCTATGAGAGGTAAGCAATAACACAGCGATAAAGTTGAAGTTATGGGATGTGCGCGAAAACAGGGCGAAATAGGGGAAGATATGAGAGGTGCGCAAAAACACAGCGATGTATGCGAAGCCATGAGAGGTGCGCGGGAAACAGGGCGATATAGGGGACGTTATGAGATGTGCATGAAAACACGGTGATATTGGGGAAGGTATGAGAGGTGTGCAAAAATACAGCGATATAGGGGAAGGTATGAAAGGTGCACGAAAACGCAGTGATATAAGGGAAGGTATAGGAGGTGCGCGAAAACAGGGCGATATAGGGAAGGTATGAGAGGTGCTCGAAGGCACAGCGATATAGGGGATGCTATGGGAGGTGCGCAAAAACACAGAGATATAGGAGACGGTATGAGATGTGCATAAAAACATGGCGATATAGGGGGAGGTATGAGAGGTGCACGTAAACACGGCGATATAGGGGAAAGTATGAGAGGTGCGCGAAAACTTGGTGTTACAGGGGAATGCATCAGAGGTGCCAGAAAACACAGCGATGTAGTGGAAGACATGAGAGGTGCGCGAGAACAGGGCAATATAGTGGAAGGTATGGAATGTGCGCGAAAACAGATGCGATATAGGGGAAGGTATGAGAGGTGCGCGAAGGCACAGCGATATAGGGGATGCTACGGGAGGTGCTCGAATACAAAGCGATATAGGGGACGTTATGAGATGTGCATAAAAACACGGCAATATAGGGGAAGTTATGAGAGGTGCGCAAAAATGCAGCAATACAGGGGAAGTTATGAGAGGTGCGTGAAAACACAGCGATATAAGGGGAGGTATGAGAGGTACACGAAATTACAGCTATATAGGGGAAGGTATGGGAGGTGCTCGAAAACAGGGCGATATAGGGAAAGGTATGAGACGTGTGCGAAACTCAGCAATATAGGGGATGGTATGGGAGATGCACGAAAAAACAGTGATATAGGGGAAGACATGAGAGGTGCGTGAAAACAGCGATATAGGGGACGCTATTGGACGTGCGCGAAAACACAGTGATATAGGGGAAGATATGAGAGGTGTTCGAGAACACGGCGATATAGGTGAAATTATGAGAGGTGCGCGAAAACACGTTGATACAGGTAACTGTATCAGAAGTGCGAGAACACAGAGCGATATATGGGAAGTAATGAGAGGAGCGGAAACAGAGCGATATAGGTGAAGAAATGAGAGCTTCGCGAAAACACGGTGATATAGGGGAAGGTATGAGAGGTGTGCAAAATCACAGCGATATAGGAGAAGTTAAGAGAGGTGCGTGAAAACACAGCAATATAGGGGAAGGTATGAGCGGTGCACGAAGGCACAGCATTATAGGGGATGCTATGGGAGGTGCGCGAAAACACAGCGATATAGGGGAAGGTATGAGAGTTGTGCGAGAACACGGCGATATAGGGGAAATTATGAGAGGTGTGTGAAAACACGGCAATACGGGAGAATGTATCAGATGTGCGAGAAAACACAGCGATATAGGGGAAGTATTGAGAGGAGCGAAAACATAGCGATCTAGGTGAAGACATGAGAGGTGCGCAAAAACACGGCGATATAGGGGAAGCTATGAGAGGTGAGCAAAAACAGGGCCATACAGGGGAAGCTATGAGAGGTGAGCAATAACACAGCGATAAAGCTGAATCTATGGGTTGTGCGCGAAAAGACAGCGATATAGGGGAAGCTATGAGAGGTGCGCAAGGCACAGCGATATTGGGGATGCTATGGGAGGTGCGTGAATACACAGCAATATAGGGGACGTGATGAGATGTGCATGAAAACGCAGCAATATTAGGGAGGTTATGAGAGGTGCACAAAAACACAGCGATATAGGAGAAGTTATGAGAGGTGTGCGAAAACACAGCGATATAGGAGAAGATATGAAAGGTACACGAAAGCACAGAGATATATTCGGGAAGGAATGGGAGGTGAACGAATACACAGCGATATAGGGGACGTTATGAGATGTGCATGAAAACACAGCCATATAGGGGAAGGTATGAGAGGTGCACGAAAAGGCAGCGATATAAGGGAAGGTATAGGAGGTGCGCGAAAACAGGGCGATATAGGGGAAGGTATGAGAGGTGCACGAAGGCACAGCGATATAGGGGATGCTATGGGAGTGCGCGAAAACACAGCGATATAGAAGACGGTATGAGATGTGCATAAAAACATGGCGATATAGGGGGAGGTATGAGACGTGCGTGTAAACACGGCGATATAGGGGAAAGTATGAGAGGTGCTCGAAACTTGGCGTTACAGGGGAAAGCATCAGAGGTGCCAGAAAACACAGCGATGTAGTGGAAGACATGAGAGGTGCGCGAAAACAGGGCAATATAGTGGAAGGTATGGGATGTGCGCGAAAACAGGGCGATATAGGGGAAGGTATGAGAGGTGCGCGAGAACACGGCGATATAGGGGGAATAATGAGAGGTGTGCGAAAACAGTGATACGGGAGAATGTATCAATTGTGCGAGAAAACACAGCGATATAGGGGAAGTATTGAGAGGAGCGAAAACATAGCGATCTAGGTGAAGACATGAGAGGTGAGCAAAACACGGCGATACAGGGGAAGCTATGAGAGGTGAGCAATAACACAGCGATAAAACTGAATCTATGGGATGTGTGCAAAAAGACAGCGATATAGGGGAAGCTATGAGAGGTGCGCAAGGCACAGCGATTTAGGGAATGCTATGGGAGGTGTGCAAATACACAGCGATATAGGGGACGTGATGAGATGTGCATGAAATCTCAGCGATATTAGGGAAGGTATGAGAGGTGCACAAAAACTCAGTGATATAGGAGAAGTTATGAGAGGAGTGTGAAAACACAGCGGTATAGGGGAAGGTATGAAAGGTGCACGAAAACACAGCGATATAGGGGAAGGAATCGGAGGTGCGCGAAAACTGTGCGATATTGGGGAAGGTATGAGAGGTGCGCGAAGGCACAGTGATATAGGGGATGCAATGGGAGGTGCGCGAATACACAGCAATATAGGGGACGTTATGAGATGTGCATAAAAACACGGCAATATAGGGGAAGTTATGAGAGGTACACAAAAATACAGCAATGCAGGAGAAGGTATGAGAGGTGCGTGAAAACACAGCGATATAAGGGGAGGTATGAGAGGTACACGAAAACACAGCGATAAAAGGGAAGTTATGGGAGGTGCTCGAAAGCAGGGTGATATAGGGAAAGGTATGAGAGGTGTGCGAAGGCACAGCAATATAGGGGATGGTGTGGGAGGTGCACGAAAACACGGCAATATAGGGGAAGTTATGAGAGGTACACAAAAATACAGCAATGCAGGAGAAGGTATGAGAGGTGCGTGAAAACACAGCGATATAAGGGAAGTTATGGGAGGTGCTAGAAAACGGTGATATAGGGAAAGGTATGAGAGGTGTGCGAAGGCACAGCGATATAGGGGATGCTATGGGAGGTGCGTGAATACACAGCGATATAGGGGACGTTATGAGATGTGCAGGAAGAAGCAGCGATATTAGGGAAGATATAAGAGGTACACAAAAACACAGCGATATAGGGAAAGGTATGAGAGGTGTGCGAAGGCACAGCAATATAGGCGATGGTATGGGAGGTGCACGAAAACACAGCGATATAGGGGAAGATATGAGAGGTGTGCGAGAACATGTTGATACAGGGAACAGTATCAGAAGTGCGAGAACACAGAGCGATATAGGGGAAGTAATGAGAGGAGCGGAAACACAGCGATATAGGTGAAGACATGAGAGGTGCGCGAAAACACGGCAATATAGGGGAAGCTATGAGAGGTAAGCAATAACACAGCGATAAAGTTGAAGTTATGGGATGTGCGCGAAAACAGGGCGAAATAGGGGAAGATATGAGAGGTGCGCAAAAACACAGCGATGTATGCGAAGCCATGAGAGGTGCGCGGGAAACAGGGCGATATAGGGGACGTTATGAGATGTGCATGAAAACACGGTGATATTGGGGAAGGTATGAGAGGTGTGCAAAAATACAGCGATATAGGGGAAGGTATGAAAGGTGCACGAAAACGCAGTGATATAAGGGAAGGTATAGGAGGTGCGCGAAAACAGGGCGATATAGGGAAGGTATGAGAGGTGCTCGAAGGCACAGCGATATAGGGGATGCTATGGAGGTGCGCAAAAACACAGAGATATAGGAGACGGTATGAGATGTGCATAAAAACATGGCGATATAGGGGGAGGTATGAGAGGTGCACGTAAACACGGCGATATAGGGGAAAGTATGAGAGGTGCGCGAAAACTTGGTGTTACAGGGAATGCATCAGAGGTGCCAGAAAACACAGCGATGTAGTGGAAGACATGAGAGGTGCGCGAGAACAGGGCAATATAGTGGAAGGTATGGAATGTGCGCGAAAACAGATGCGATATAGGGGAAGGTATGAGAGGTGCGCGAAGGCACAGCGATATAGGGGATGCTACGGGAGGTGCTCGAATACAAAGCGATATAGGGGACGTTATATGAGATGTGCATAAAAACACGGCAATATAGGGGAAGTTATGAGAGGTGCGCAAAAATGCAGCAATACAGGGGAAGTTATGAGAGGTGCGTGAAAACACAGCGATATAAGGGGAGGTATGAGAGGTACACGAAATTACAGCTATATAGGGGAAGGTATGGGAGGTGCTCGAAAACAGGGCGATATAGGGAAAGGTATGAGACGTGTGCGAAACTCAGCAATATAGGGGATGGTATGGGAGATGCACGAAAAAACAGTGATATAGGGGAAGACATGAGAGGTGCGTGAAAACAGCGATATAGGGGACGCTATTGGACGTGCGCGAAAACACAGTGATATAGGGGAAGATATGAGAGGTGTTCGAGAACACGGCGATATAGGTGAAATTATGAGAGGTGCGCGAAAACACGTTGATACAGGTAACTGTATCAGAAGTGCGAGAACACAGAGCGATATATGGGAAGTAATGAGAGGAGCGGAAACAGAGCGATATAGGTGAAGAAATGAGAGCTTCGCGAAAACACGGTGATATAGGGGAAGGTATGAGGTGCGCAAAAACACAGCGATATAGGGGACGGTATGGGAGGTGTGCGAAAACAGGGCGACACAGGGGAAGGTATGAGAGGTTCACGAAGGCACAGCGATATAGGGGATGCTATGGCAGTTGCGCTAATACACAGCGATATATGGGACGTTAAGAGATGTGCATGAAAGCGCGGCGATATTGGGGAAGCCATGAGAGGTGTGCAAAATTACGGCAATATAGGAGAAATTATGAGGGGTGCGTGAAAACACAGCGAGATAAGGGAAGGTATGAGAGGTGCACGAATACGCAGCGATATTGGGGAAGGTATGGGAGGTGCGCGAAAACAGGGCGATATAGGGGAAGTTATGAGAGGTGCGCGAAGGCACAGCGATATAGGGGATGTTATGAGAGGTGCGCGAAAACACCGTGATATAGGGGAAGACATGAGAGGTGCGCAAAAACAGGGCAATATAGTGGAACCTATGGGATGTTGGCGAAGCCACGGCGATACAGCGGAATTTATCAGAGGTGCGAGAAAACACAGCGATATAGGGGACTCTATGGGACATGCGCAAAAAAACAGTGATATAGGGGAAAGTATGAGAGGTGTGCGAGAACACGGCGATATAGGGGAAATTGTAAGAGGTGTGCGAAAAAACGGCGATACGGCAAAATGTATCAGATTTGCTAGAAAACACAGCGATATAGGGGAAGTATTGAGACGAGCGAAAACATAACGATCTAGGTGAAGATATGAGAGGTGCGCGAAAACACGGCGATATAGGGGAAGCTATGAGGGGTGAGCAAAAACACGGCGATACAGGGGAACCTATGAGAGGTGAGCAATAACACAGGGATAAAGGTGAATCTATGGGATGTGCATGAAAACACAGTGATTTCGGGGAAGTTATGGGATCTGCGCGAAAACAGGGCAATATAGGGGAAGGTATGAGAGGTGCACTAAAACACAGCGATACAGGGGAAGGAATGGGAGGTGTGCGAAAACAGGGCGATATAGGGGAAGGTATGAGAGGTGCGCGAAAACACAGCGATATAGGGGACGCTATGGGACGTGCGCGAAAACACAGTGATATAGGGGAAGGTATGAGAGGTGTGCGAGAATACAGCGATGTAGGGGAAATTATGAGAGGTGCGTGACAACACAGCGATACAGGGGAATGTATCAGAGGTGTGAGAAAACACAGCGATATAATGGAAGTAATGACAGGAGCGAAAACAGGGCGATATAGGGGAAGGTATGAGAGGTGCGCGAAAACACAGCGATATAGGGGACGCTATGGGACGTGCGCGAAAGCACAGTGATATAGTGGAAGTTATGAGAGGTGCGCAAAAATACAGAAATATAGGAGAAGTTATGAGAGGTGCGTGAAAACACAACGATATAGGGGGAGGTATGAATGGTACACGATAACGCAGCGATATAAGGGAAGGTATAGGAGGTGCGCGAAAACAGGGCAATATAGGGGAAGGTATGAGAGGTGCACGAACACGCAGCGATATAAGGGAAGGTATAGGAGGTGCGCGAAAACAGGGCGATATAGAGGAAGGTATGAGAGCTGCACGAAGGCACAGCGATATAGGGGATGCTATGGGAGGTGCGTGAATATACATTGATATAGGGGACGTGATGAGATGTGCATGAAAACGCAGCAATATTAGTGAAGGTATGAGAGGTGCACAAAAACACAGCGATATAGGAGAAGTTATGAGGTGTGTGAAAACAGCAATATAGGGGAATGTATGAGAGGTGCACGAAAACAGCGATATAGCTGAAGGAATGGGAGGTGCGCGAAAACAGGGCGATATAGGGGAAGGTATGAGAGGTGCGCGAAGGCACAGCGATATAGGGGATGCTATGGGAGGTGCGCGAATACACAGCGATATAGGGGACGTTATGAGATGCGCATAACAACACAGCGATATAGGGGAAGTTATGAGAGGTGAGCAAAAACACGGCGATACAGGGGAAGTTATGAGAGGTGCGTGAAAACCCAGCAATATAGAGGACGTTATGAGATGTGCATGAAAACACGGCGATATAGGGGAAGGTATGAGAGGTGCACGAAGGCACAGCGATATAGGGGATGCTATGGGAGGTGCGCGAAAACACAGTGATATAGGGGACGGTATGAGATGTGTATGAAAACACGACGATATATGGGAAGCTATGAGAGGTGCGCTAAAACATGGTGATATAGGGGAGGGTATGAGAGATGTGCGAGAACACGTCGAGATAGGGGAAAGTATGAGAGGTGCGCGAAAACTTGGCGTTACAGGGGAATGCATCAGAGGTGCCAGAAAACAGAGCGATGTAGTGGAATACATGAGAGGTGCGCGAAAACAGGGCAATGTAGTGGAAGCTATGCGATGTGCACGAAAACAGGGCGATATAGGGTAAGGTAAAGGAGAGGTGTGCGAGAACACGGCGATATAGGGGAAATTAAGTGAGGTGTGCGAAAACACAGCGATACGGGAGAATGTATCAGATGTGCGATAAAGCACAGCGATATAGGGGAAGTATTGAGAGTAGCGAAAACATAGCGATCTAGGTGAAGACATGAGAGGTGCGCGAAAACACGGCGATATAGGGGAAGCTATGAGAGGTGAGCAATAACACAGCGATAAAGGTGAATCTATGGGATGTGAGCGAAAAGACAGTGATTTTGGGGAAGCTATGAGAGGTGCGCAAGGCACAGCGATATAGGGGATGCTATGGGAGGTGCGTGAATATACAGCGATATAGGGGACGTGATGAGATGTGTATGAAAACGCAGCGATATTATGGAAGGTATGAGAGGTGCACAAAAACACAGCGATATAGGAGAAGTTATGAGAGGTATGCAAAAACACAGCGATATAGGGGAATGTAGGAAAGGTGCACGAAAACACAGAGATATATACGGGAAGGAATGGGAGGTGCACGAATACACAGCGATATAGGGGACGTTATGAGATGTGCATGAAAACACAGCCATATAGGGGAAGGTATGAGAGGTGCACGAAAACGCAGCGATATAAGGGAAGGTATAGGAGGTGCGCGAAAACAGGGCGATATAAGGGAAGGTATAAGAGGTGCACGAAGGCACAGCGATATAGGGGATGCTATGGGAGGTGCGCGAAAACACAGCGATATAGGAGACGGTATGAGATGTGCATAAAAACATGGCGATATAGGGGGAGGTATGAGAGGTGCGCGTAAATACGGCGATATAGGGGAAAGTATGAGAGGTGCGCGAAAACTTGGCGTTACAGGGGAATGCATCAGAGGTGCCAGAAAACACCGCGATGTAGTGGAATACATGAGAGGTGCGCGAAAACAGGGCAATATAGTGGACGCTATGGGACGTGCGCAAAAACACAGTGATATAGGGGAAGGTATGAGAGGTGTGCGAGAACACGGCGATATAGGGGAAATTATGAGAGGTGTGCACAAACACGGCGATACAGGAGAACGTATCAATTGTGCGAGAAAACACAGCGATATAGGGGAAGTATTGAGAGGAGCGAAAACATAGCGATCGAGGTGAAGACATGAGACGTGAGCAAAAACACGGCAATACAGGGGAAGCTATGAGAGCTGAGCAATAACACAGCGATAGAGATGAATCTATGGGATGTGCGCGAAATGACAGCGATATAGGGGAAGGTGTGAGAGGTGCGCAAGGCACAGCGATATAGGGGATGCTATGGGAGGAGCGCGAATACACAGCGATATAGGGGACGTGATGAGATGTGCATGAAAACTCAGCGATATTAGGGAAGGTATGAGAGGTGCACAAAAGCACAGTGATAAAGGAGAAGTTATGAGAGGTGTGTGAAAACACAGCAATATAAGGGAAGGTATGAAAGGTAAACGAAAACACAGCGATATAGGAGAAGCTATGAGAAGTATGTGAAAACACAGAGATATAGGGGAAGGTATTACAGGTGCACAAAACACAGCGATATAGGGGAAGGAATCGGAGGTGCGCGAAAACAGGGCGATATAGGGGAAGGTATGAGAGGTGCGCGAAGGCGCAGCAATATAAGGGATGCTATGGGAGGTGCGCGAATACACAGCGATATAGGGGACGTTATGAGATGTGCATGAAAACACGGCAATATAGGGGAAGGTATAAGAACTGTGCAAAAATACAGCGATATAGGAGAAGTTATGAGAGGTGCGTGAAAACATACCGATATAAGGGAAGGTATGAGAGGTGCACGAAAACACAGCGATATTGGGGAAGGTATGGGAGGTGCGTGAAAACAGGGTGATAAAGGGGAAGTTATGAGAGGTGCGCGAAGGCACAGCTATATAGGGGAAGACATGAGAGGTGCGCAAAAACAGGGCAATATAGTGGAACTTGTGGGATGTGTGCGAAACCACGGCGATACAGGGGAATGTATCAGAGGTGCGAGAAAACACAGCGATATAGAGGACGCTATGGGAGATGTGCAAAAAAACAGTGATATAGGGGAAGGTATGAGAGGTGTGCGAGAACACGGCGATATAGGGGAAAATGTAAGAGGTGCGCGAAAACATGGCAATACAGGAGAATGTATCAGAGGTGTGAGAAAACACAGTGATATAGGGGAAGTAATGATAGGAGCGAAAACATAGCGGTGTAGGTGAAGACATGCGAGGTGCGCGAAAACACGGCGATATAGGGTAAGCTATGAGAGGTGAGCAATAACACAGCGATCAAGGTGAAGCTAAGGGATGTGCGCGAAAACAGCGATGTAGGTGAAGCTATGGGAGGTGCGCAAAAGCACAGCGATTTGGAGAAGGCATGAGATGTGCGCGAAAATACATTGATATAGGGGAAGGAATGAGAGCTGCGTGAAAACATAGTGATATAGGTGAAGGTATGAGAGGAGCGCGAAAACAGGACTATATGGGGGAAGTTATGAGAAGTGTGTGAAAACCCAGCGACACTGGGGACGTTATGAGATGTGCATGAAAACACGGTGATATTGGGGAAGGTATGAGCGGTGTGCAAAAACACAGCAATATACGGGAATGCATGAGAGGTGCACGAAGGCACAGTGATATGGGGATGGTATGTGAGGTACGCAAATACACAGCGATATAGGGGGCGTTATGAGATGTGCGCAAAAATACATCGATATAGGGGAAGGTATGAGAGGTGCGCGAAAACAGCAATGTAGGCGAAGCTATAGGAGGTGCGCGAAAACAGGGCGATATACGGGAATTCATGAGAGGTGCGCGAAGGCACAGTAATATAGGGGAGGGTATGGGAGTTGCGCAAATACCAAGCGATATAGGGGATGTTATGAAATGTGCATGAAAACACATCAATATAGGGGAAGGTATGAGATGTGCGCAAAAATACATCGATATAGGGGAAGGTATGAGAGGTGCGCGAAAATAGCAATGTGGCGAAGCTATGGGAGGTGCGCGAAAGCATAGCGGTATAGGGGAAGGTAGGAGATGTGCATGAATACACGGCAATAGTCGGGAAGCCATGAGAGGTTTGCGAAAACACAGCGATATAGGGGAAGGTATGATAGCTGCGTGAAAACAGAGTGATATTGGGGAAGGTATGAGAGGAGCGCGAAAACAGGGCGATATAGGGGAAGTTATGAGAGATGCGTGAAAACCCAGCGACATTGGGGACGTTATGAGATGTACGTAAAAACACGGTGATATTGGGGAAGGTATGAGAGGTGTGCAAAATCACAGCGATATAGGAGAAGTTAAGAGAGGTGCGTGAAAACACAGCAATATAGGGGAAGGTATGAGCGGTGCACGAAGGCACAGCATTATAGGGGATGCTATGGGAGGTGCGCGAAAACACAGCGATATAGGGGAAGGTATGAGAGTTGTGCGAGAACACGGCGATATAGGGGAAATTATGAGAGGTGTGTGAAAACACGGCAATACGGGAGAATGTATCAGATGTGCGAGAAAACACAGCGATATAGGGGAAGTATTGAGAGGAGCGAAAACATAGCGATCTAGGTGAAGACATGAGAGGTGCGCAAAAACACGGCGATATAGGGGAAGCTATGAGAGGTGAGCAAAAACAGGGCCATACAGGGGAAGCTATGAGAGGTGAGCAATAACACAGCGATAAAGCTGAATCTATGGGTTGTGCGCGAAAAGACAGCGATATAGGGGAAGCTATGAGAGGTGCGCAAGGCACAGCGATATTGGGGATGCTATGGGAGGTGCGTGAATACACAGCAATATAGGGGACGTGATGAGATGTGCATGAAAACGCAGCAATATTAGGGAGGTTATGAGAGGTGCACAAAAACACAGCGATATAGGAGAAGTTATGAGAGGTGTGCGAAAACACAGCGATATAGGAGAAGATATGAAAGGTACACGAAAGCACAGAGATATATTCGGGAAGGAATGGGAGGTGAACGAATACACAGCGATATAGGGGACGTTATGAGATGTGCATGAAAACACAGCCATATAGGGGAAGGTATGAGAGGTGCACGAAAAGGCAGCGATATAAGGGAAGGTATAGGAGGTGCGCGAAAACAGGGCGATATAGAGGAAGGTATGAGAGGTGCACGAAGGCACAGCGATATAGGGGATGCTATGGGAGTGCGCGAAAACACAGCGATATAGAAGACGGTATGAGATGTGCATAAAAACATGGCGATATAGGGGGAGGTATGAGACGTGCGTGTAAACACGGCGATATAGGGGAAAGTATGAGAGGTGCTCGAAACTTGGCGTTACAGGGGAAAGCATCAGAGGTGCCAGAAAACACAGCGATGTAGTGGAAGACATGAGAGGTGCGCGAAAACAGGGCAATATAGTGGAAGGTATGGGATGTGCGCGAAAACAGGGCGATATAGGGGAAGGTATGAGAGGTGCGCGAGAACACGGCGATATAGGGGGAATAATGAGAGGTGTGCGAAAACAGTGATACGGGAGAATGTATCAATTGTGCGAGAAAACACAGCGATATAGGGGAAGTATTGAGAGGAGCGAAAACATAGCGATCTAGGTGAAGACATGAGAGGTGAGCAAAACACGGCGATACAGGGGAAGCTATGAGAGGTGAGCAATAACACAGCGATAAAACTGAATCTATGGGATGTGTGCAAAAAGACAGCGATATAGGGGAAGCTATGAGAGGTGCGCAAGGCACAGCGATTTAGGGAATGCTATGGGAGGTGTGCAAATACACAGCGATATAGGGGACGTGATGAGATGTGCATGAAATCTCAGCGATATTAGGGAAGGTATGAGAGGTGCACAAAAACTCAGTGATATAGGAGAAGTTATGAGAGGAGTGTGAAAACACAGCGGTATAGGGGAAGGTATGAAAGGTGCACGAAAACACAGCGATATAGGGGAAGGAATCGGAGGTGCGCGAAAACTGTGCGATATTGGGGAAGGTATGAGAGGTGCGCGAAGGCACAGTGATATAGGGGATGCAATGGGAGGTGCGCGAATACACAGCAATATAGGGGACGTTATGAGATGTGCATAAAAACACGGCAATATAGGGGAAGTTATGAGAGGTACACAAAAATACAGCAATGCAGGAGAAGGTATGAGAGGTGCGTGAAAACACAGCGATATAAGGGGAGGTATGAGAGGTACACGAAAACACAGCGATAAAAGGGAAGTTATGGGAGGTGCTCGAAAACAGGGTGATATAGGGAAAGGTATGAGAGGTGTGCGAAGGCACAGCAATATAGGGGATGGTGTGGGAGGTGCACGAAAACACGGCAATATAGGGGAAGTTATGAGAGGTACACAAAAATACAGCAATGCAGGAGAAGGTATGAGAGGTGCGTGAAAACACAGCGATATAAGGGAAGTTATGGGAGGTGCTAGAAAACGGTGATATAGGGAAAGGTATGAGAGGTGTGCGAAGGCACAGCGATATAGGGGATGCTATGGGAGGTGCGTGAATACACAGCGATATAGGGGACGTTATGAGATGTGCAGGAAGAAGCAGCGATATTAGGGAAGATATAAGAGGTACACAAAAACACAGCGATATAGGGAAAGGTATGAGAGGTGTGCGAAGGCACAGCAATATAGGCGATGGTATGGGAGGTGCACGAAAACACAGCGATATAGGGGAAGATATGAGAGGTGTGCGAGAACATGTTGATACAGGGAACAGTATCAGAAGTGCGAGAACACAGAGCGATATAGGGGAAGTAATGAGAGGAGCGGAAACACAGCGATATAGGTGAAGACATGAGAGGTGCGCGAAAACACGGCAATATAGGGGAAGCTATGAGAGGTAAGCAATAACACAGCGATAAAGTTGAAGTTATGGGATGTGCGCGAAAACAGGGCGAAATAGGGGAAGATATGAGAGGTGCGCAAAAACACAGCGATGTATGCGAAGCCATGAGAGGTGCGCGGGAAACAGGGCGATATAGGGGACGTTATGAGATGTGCATGAAAACACGGTGATATTGGGGAAGGTATGAGAGGTGTGCAAAAATACAGCGATATAGGGGAAGGTATGAAAGGTGCACGAAAACGCAGTGATATAAGGGAAGGTATAGGAGGTGCGCGAAAACAGGGCGATATAGGGAAGGTATGAGAGGTGCTCGAAGGCACAGCGATATAGGGGATGCTATGGGAGGTGCGCAAAAACACAGAGATATAGGAGACGGTATGAGATGTGCATAAAAACATGGCGATATAGGGGGAGGTATGAGAGGTGCACGTAAACACGGCGATATAGGGGAAAGTATGAGAGGTGCGCGAAAACTTGGTGTTACAGGGGAATGCATCAGAGGTGCCAGAAAACACAGCGATGTAGTGGAAGACATGAGAGGTGCGCGAGAACAGGGCAATATAGTGGAAGGTATGGAATGTGCGCGAAAACAGATGCGATATAGGGGAAGGTATGAGAGGTGCGCGAAGGCACAGCGATATAGGGGATGCTACGGGAGGTGCTCGAATACAAAGCGATATAGGGGACGTTATGAGATGTGCATAAAAACACGGCAATATAGGGGAAGTTATGAGAGGTGCGCAAAAATGCAGCAATACAGGGGAAGTTATGAGAGGTGCGTGAAAACACAGCGATATAAGGGGAGGTATGAGAGGTACACGAAATTACAGCTATATAGGGGAAGGTATGGGAGGTGCTCGAAAACAGGGCGATATAGGGAAAGGTATGAGACGTGTGCGAAACTCAGCAATATAGGGGATGGTATGGGAGATGCACGAAAAAACAGTGATATAGGGGAAGACATGAGAGGTGCGTGAAAACAGCGATATAGGGGACGCTATTGGACGTGCGCGAAAACACAGTGATATAGGGGAAGATATGAGAGGTGTTCGAGAACACGGCGATATAGGTGAAATTATGAGAGGTGCGCGAAAACACGTTGATACAGGTAACTGTATCAGAAGTGCGAGAACACAGAGCGATATATGGGAAGTAATGAGAGGAGCGGAAACAGAGCGATATAGGTGAAGAAATGAGAGCTTCGCGAAAACACGGTGATATAGGGGAAGGTATGAGGGTGCGCAAAAACACAGCGATATAGGGGACGGTATGGGAGGTGTGCGAAAACAGGGCGACACAGGGGAAGGTATGAGAGGTTCACGAAGGCACAGCGATATAGGGGATGCTATGGCAGTTGCGCTAATACACAGCGATATATGGGACGTTAAGAGATGTGCATGAAAGCGCGGCGATATTGGGGGAAGCCATGAGAGGTGTGCAAAATTACGGCAATATAGGAGAAATTATGAGGGGTGCGTGAAAACACAGCGAGATAAGGGAAGGTATGAGAGGTGCACGAGTACGCAGCGATATTGGGGAAGGTATGGGAGGTGCGCGAAAACAGGGCGATATAGGGGAAGTTATGAGAGGTGCGCGAAGGCACAGCGATATAGGGGATGTTATGAGAGGTGCGCGAAAACACCGTGATATAGGGGAAGACATGAGAGGTGCGCAAAAACAGGGCTATAGTGGAACCTATGGGATGTTGGCGAAGCCACGGCGATACAGCGGAATTTATCAGAGGTGCGAGAAAACACAGCGATATAGGGGACTCTATGGGACATGCGCAAAAAAACAGTGATATAGGGGAAAGTATGAGAGGTGTGCGAGAACACGGCGATATAGGGGAAATTGTAAGAGGTGTGCGAAAAAACGGCGATACGGCAAAATGTATCAGATTTGCTAGAAAACACAGCGATATAGGGGAAGTATTGAGACGAGCGAAAACATAACGATCTAGGTGAAGATATGAGAGGTGCGTGAAAACACGGCGATATAGGGGAAGCTATGAGGGGTGAGCAAAAACACGGCGATACAGGGGAACCTATGAGAGGTGAGCAATAACACAGGGATAAAGGTGAATCTATGGGATGTGCATGAAAACACAGTGATTTCGGGGAAGTTATGGGATCTGCGCGAAAACAGGGCAATATAGGGGAAGGTATGAGAGGTGCACTAAAACACAGCGATACAGGGGAAGGAATGGGAGGTGTGCGAAAACAGGGCGATGTAGGGGAAGGTATGAGAGGTGCGCGAAAACACAGCGATATAGGGGACGCTATGGGACGTGCGCGAAAACACAGTGATATAGGGGAAGGTATGAGAGGTGTGCGAGAATACAGCGATGTAGGGGAAATTATGAGAGGTGCGTGACAACACAGCGATACAGGGGAATGTATCAGAGGTGTGAGAAAACACAGCGATATAATGGAAGTAATGACAGGAGCGAAAACAGGGCGATATAGGGGAAGGTATGAGAGGTGCGCGAAAACACAGCGATATAGGGGACGCTATGGGACGTGCGCGAAAGCACAGTGATATAGTGGAAGTTATGAGAGGTGCGCAAAAATACAGAAATATAGGAGAAGTTATGAGAGGTGCGTGAAAACACAACGATATAGGGGGAGGTATGAATGGTACACGATAACGCAGCGATATAAGGGAAGGTATAGGAGGTGCGCGAAAACAGGGCAATATAGGGGAAGGTATGAGAGGTGCACGAACACGCAGCGATATAAGGGAAGGTATAGGAGGTGCGCGAAAACAGGGCGATATAGAGGAAGGTATGAGAGCTGCACGAAGGCACAGCGATATAGGGGATGCTATGGGAGGTGCGTGAATATACATTGATATAGGGGACGTGATGAGATGTGCATGAAAACGCAGCAATATTAGTGAAGGTATGAGAGGTGCACAAAAACACAGCGATATAGGAGAAGTTATGAGGTGTGTGAAAACAGCAATATAGGGGAATGTATGAGAGGTGCACGAAAACAGCGATATAGCTGAAGGAATGGGAGGTGCGCGAAAACAGGGCGATATAGGGGAAGGTATGAGAGGTGCGCGAAGGCACAGCGATATAGGGGATGCTATGGGAGGTGCGCGAATACACAGCGATATAGGGGACGTTATGAGATGCGCATAACAACACAGCGATATAGGGGAAGTTATGAGAGGTGAGCAAAAACACGGCGATACAGGGGAAGTTATGAGAGGTGCGTGAAAACCCAGCAATATAGAGGACGTTATGAGATGTGCATGAAAACACGGCGATATAGGGGAAGGTATGAGAGGTGCACGAAGGCACAGCGATATAGGGGATGCTATGGGAGGTGCGCGAAAACACAGTGATATAGGGGACGGTATGAGATGTGTATGAAAACACGACGATATATGGGAAGCTATGAGAGGTGCGCTAAAACACGGTGATATAGGGGAAGGTATGAGAGATGTGTGAGAACACGTCGAGATAGGGGAAAGTATGAGAGGTGCGCGAAAACTTGGCGTTACAGGGGAATGCATCAGAGGTGCCAGAAAACAGAGCGATGTAGTGGAATACATGAGAGGTGCGCGAAAACAGGGCAATGTAGTGGAAGCTATGCGATGTGCACGAAAACAGGGCGATATAGGGTAAGGTAAAGGAGAGGTGTGCGAGAACACGGCGATATAGGGGAAATTAAGTGAGGTGTGCGAAAACACAGCGATACGGGAGAATGTATCAGATGTGCGATAAAGCACAGCGATATAGGGGAAGTATTGAGAGTAGCGAAAACATAGCGATCTAGGTGAAGACATGAGAGGTGCGCGAAAACACGGCGATATAGGGGAAGCTATGAGAGGTGAGCAATAACACAGCGATAAAGGTGAATCTATGGGATGTGAGCGAAAAGACAGTGATTTTGGGGAAGCTATGAGAGGTGCGCAAGGCACAGCGATATAGGGGATGCTATGGGAGGTGCGTGAATATACAGCGATATAGGGGACGTGATGAGATGTGTATGAAAACGCAGCGATATTATGGAAGGTATGAGAGGTGCACAAAAACACAGCGATATAGGAGAAGTTATGAGAGGTATGCAAAAACACAGCGATATAGGGGAATGTAGGAAAGGTGAACGAAAACACAGAGATATATACGGGAAGGAATGGGAGGTGCACGAATACACAGCGATATAGGGGACGTTATGAGATGTGCATGAAAACACAGCCATATAGGGGAAGGTATGAGAGGTGCACGAAAACGCAGCGATATAAGGGAAGGTATAGGAGGTGTGCGAAAACTGGGCGATATAAGGGAAGGTATGAGAGGTGCACGAAGGCACAGCGATATAGGGGATGCTATGGGAGGTGCGCGAAAACACAGCGATATAGGAGACGGTATGAGATGTGCATAAAAACATGGCGATATAGGGGGAGGTATGAGAGGTGCGCGTAAATACGGCGATATAGGGGAAAGTATGAGAGGTGCGCGAAAACTTGGCGTTACAGGGGAATGCATCAGAGGTGCCAGAAAACACCGCGATGTAGTGGAATACATGAGAGGTGCGCGAAAACAGGACAATATAGTGGAAGGTATGGGATGTGCGCGAAAACAGGGTGATATAGGGGAAGATATGAGAGGTGCGCGAAAACACAGCAATATAGGGGACGCTATGGGACGTGCGCAAAAACACAGTGATATAGGGGAAGGTATGAGAGGTGTGCGAGAACACGGCGATATAGGGGAAATTATGAGAGGTGTGCACAAACACGGCGATACAGGAGAACGTATCAATTGTGCGAGAAAACACAGCGATATAGGGGAAGTATTGAGAGGAGCGAAAACATAGCGATCGAGGTGAAGACATGAGACGTGAGCAAAAACACGGCAATACAGGGGAAGCTATGAGAGCTGAGCAATAACACAGCGATAGAGATGAATCTATGGGATGTGCGCGAAATGACAGCGATATAGGGGAAGGTGTGAGAGGTGCGCAAGGCACAGCGATATAGGGGATGCTATGGGAGGAGCGCGAATACACAGCGATATAGGGGACGTGATGAGATGTGCATGAAAACTCAGCGATATTAGGGAAGGTATGAGAGGTGCACAAAAACACAGTGATAAAGGAGAAGTTATGAGAGGTGTGTGAAAACACAGCAATATAAGGGAAGGTATGAAAGGTAAACGAAAACACAGCGATATAGGAGAAGCTATGAGAAGTATGTGAAAACACAGAGATATAGGGGAAGGTATTACAGGTGCACAAAACACAGCGATATAGGGGAAGGAATCGGAGGTGCGCGAAAACAGGGCGATATAGGGGAAGGTATGAGAGGTGCGCGAAGGCGCAGCAATATAAGGGATGCTATGGGAGGTGCGCGAATACACAGCGATATAGGGGACGTTATGAGATGTGCATGAAAACACGGCAATATAGGGGAAGGTATAAGAACTGTGCAAAAATACAGCGATATAGGAGAAGTTATGAGAGGTGCGTGAAAACATACCGATATAAGGGAAGGTATGAGAGGTGCACGAAAACACAGCGATATTGGGGAAGGTATGGGAGGTGCGTGAAAACAGGGTGATAAAGGGGAAGTTATGAGAGGTGCGCGAAGGCACAGCTATATAGGGGAAGACATGAGAGGTGCGCAAAAACAGGGCAATATAGTGGAACTTGTGGGATGTGTGCGAAACCACGGCGATACAGGGGAATGTATCAGAGGTGCGAGAAAACACAGCGATATAGAGGACGCTATGGGAGATGTGCAAAAAAACAGTGATATAGGGGAAGGTATGAGAGGTGTGCGAGAACACGGCGATATAGGGGAAAATGTAAGAGGTGCGCGAAAACATGGCAATACAGGAGAATGTATCAGAGGTGTGAGAAAACACAGTGATATAGGGGAAGTAATGATAGGAGCGAAAACATAGCGGTGTAGGTGAAGACATGCGAGGTGCGCGAAAACACGGCGATATAGGGTAAGCTATGAGAGGTGAGCAATAACACAGCGATCAAGGTGAAGCTAAGGGATGTGCGCGAAAACAGCGATGTAGGTGAAGCTATGGGAGGTGCGCAAAAGCACAGCGATTTGGAGAAGGCATGAGATGTGCGCGAAAATACATTGATATAGGGGAAGGAATGAGAGCTGCGTGAAAACATAGTGATATAGGTGAAGGTATGAGAGGAGCGCGAAAACAGGACTATATGGGGGAAGTTATGAGAAGTGTGTGAAAACCCAGCGACACTGGGGACGTTATGAGATGTGCATGAAAACACGGTGATATTGGGGAAGGTATGAGCGGTGTGCAAAAACACAGCAATATACGGGAATGCATGAGAGGTGCACGAAGGCACAGTGATATGGGGATGGTATGTGAGGTACGCAAATACACAGCGATATAGGGGGCGTTATGAGATGTGCGCAAAAATACATCGATATAGGGGAAGGTATGAGAGGTGCGCGAAAACAGCAATGTAGGCGAAGCTATAGGAGGTGCGCGAAAACAGGGCGATATACGGGAATTCATGAGAGGTGCGCGAAGGCACAGTAATATAGGGGAGGGTATGGGAGTTGCGCAAATACCAAGCGATATAGGGGATGTTATGAAATGTGCATGAAAACACATCAATATAGGGGAAGGTATGAGATGTGCGCAAAAATACATCGATATAGGGGAAGGTATGAGAGGTGCGCGAAAATAGCAATGTGGCGAAGCTATGGGAGGTGCGCGAAAGCATAGCGGTATAGGGGAAGGTAGGAGATGTGCATGAATACACGGCAATAGTCGGGAAGCCATGAGAGGTTTGCGAAAACACAGCGATATAGGGGAAGGTATGATAGCTGCGTGAAAACAGAGTGATATTGGGGAAGGTATGAGAGGAGCGCGAAAACAGGGCGATATAGGGGAAGTTATGAGAGATGCGTGAAAACCCAGCGACATTGGGGACGTTATGAGATGTACGTAGAAACACGGTGATATTGGGGAAGGTATGAGAGGTGTGCAAAATCACAGCGATATAGGAGAAGTTAAGAGAGGTGCGTGAAAACACAGCAATATAGGGGAAGGTATGAGCGGTGCACGAAGGCACAGCATTATAGGGGATGCTATGGGAGGTGCGCGAAAACACAGCGATATAGGGGAAGGTATGAGAGTTGTGCGAGAACACGGCGATATAGGGGAAATTATGAGAGGTGTGTGAAAACACGGCAATACGGGAGAATGTATCAGATGTGCGAGAAAACACAGCGATATAGGGGAAGTATTGAGAGGAGCGAAAACATAGCGATCTAGGTGAAGACATGAGAGGTGCGCAAAAACACGGCGATATAGGGGAAGCTATGAGAGGTGAGCAAAAACAGGGCCATACAGGGGAAGCTATGAGAGGTGAGCAATAACACAGCGATAAAGCTGAATCTATGGGTTGTGCGCGAAAAGACAGCGATATAGGGGAAGCTATGAGAGGTGCGCAAGGCACAGCGATATTGGGGATGCTATGGGAGGTGCGTGAATACACAGCAATATAGGGGACGTGATGAGATGTGCATGAAAACGCAGCAATATTAGGGAGGTTATGAGAGGTGCACAAAAACACAGCGATATAGGAGAAGTTATGAGAGGTGTGCGAAAACACAGCGATATAGGAGAAGATATGAAAGGTACACGAAAGCACAGAGATATATTCGGGAAGGAATGGGAGGTGAACGAATACACAGCGATATAGGGGACGTTATGAGATGTGCATGAAAACACAGCCATATAGGGGAAGGTATGAGAGGTGCACGAAAAGGCAGCGATATAAGGGAAGGTATAGGAGGTGCGCGAAAACAGGGCGATATAGGGGAAGGTATGAGAGGTGCACGAAGGCACAGCGATATAGGGGATGCTATGGGAGTGCGCGAAAACACAGCGATATAGAAGACGGTATGAGATGTGCATAAAAACATGGCGATATAGGGGGAGGTATGAGACGTGCGTGTAAACACGGCGATATAGGGGAAAGTATGAGAGGTGCTCGAAACTTGGCGTTACAGGGGAAAGCATCAGAGGTGCCAGAAAACACAGCGATGTAGTGGAAGACATGAGAGGTGCGCGAAAACAGGGCAATATAGTGGAAGGTATGGGATGTGCGCGAAAACAGGGCGATATAGGGGAAGGTATGAGAGGTGCGCGAGAACACGGCGATATAGGGGGAATAATGAGAGGTGTGCGAAAACAGTGATACGGGAGAATGTATCAATTGTGCGAGAAAACACAGCGATATAGGGGAAGTATTGAGAGGAGCGAAAACATAGCGATCTAGGTGAAGACATGAGAGGTGAGCAAAACACGGCGATACAGGGGAAGCTATGAGAGGTGAGCAATAACACAGCGATAAAACTGAATCTATGGGATGTGTGCAAAAAGACAGCGATATAGGGGAAGCTATGAGAGGTGCGCAAGGCACAGCGATTTAGGGAATGCTATGGGAGGTGTGCAAATACACAGCGATATAGGGGACGTGATGAGATGTGCATGAAATCTCAGCGATATTAGGGAAGGTATGAGAGGTGCACAAAAACTCAGTGATATAGGAGAAGTTATGAGAGGAGTGTGAAAACACAGCGGTATAGGGGAAGGTATGAAAGGTGCACGAAAACACAGCGATATAGGGGAAGGAATCGGAGGTGCGCGAAAACTGTGCGATATTGGGGAAGGTATGAGAGGTGCGCGAAGGCACAGTGATATAGGGGATGCAATGGGAGGTGCGCGAATACACAGCAATATAGGGGACGTTATGAGATGTGCATAAAAACACGGCAATATAGGGGAAGTTATGAGAGGTACACGAAAATACAGCAATGCAGGAGAAGGTATGAGAGGTGCGTGAAAACACAGCGATATAAGGGGAGGTATGAGAGGTACACGAAAACACAGCGATAAAAGGGAAGTTATGGGAGGTGCTCGAAAGCAGGGTGATATAGGGAAAGGTATGAGAGGTGTGCAAAGGCATAGCAATATAGGGGATGGTGTGGGAGGTGCACGAAAACACGGCAATATAGGGGAAGTTATGAGAGGTACACAAAAATACAGCAATGCAGGAGAAGGTATGAGAGGTGCGTGAAAACACAGCGATATAAGGGAAGTTATGGGAGGTGCTAGAAAACGGTGATATAGGGAAAGGTATGAGAGGTGTGCGAAGGCACAGCGATATAGGGGATGCTATGGGAGGTGCGTGAATACACAGCGATATAGGGGACGTTATGAGATGTGCAGGAAGAAGCAGCGATATTAGGGAAGATATAAGAGGTACACAAAAACACAGCGATATAGGGAAAGGTATGAGAGGTGTGCGAAGGCACAGCAATATAGGCGATGGTATGGGAGGTGCACGAAAACACAGCGATATAGGGGAAGATATGAGAGGTGTGCGAGAACATGTTGATACAGGGAACAGTATCAGAAGTGCGAGAACACAGAGCGATATAGGGGAAGTAATGAGAGGAGCGGAAACACAGCGATATAGGTGAAGACATGAGAGGTGCGCGAAAACACGGCAATATAGGGGAAGCTATGAGAGGTAAGCAATAACACAGCGATAAAGTTGAAGTTATGGGATGTGCGCGAAAACAGGGCGAAATAGGGGAAGATATGAGAGGTGCGCAAAAACACAGCGATGTATGCGAAGCCATGAGAGGTGCGCGGGAAACAGGGCGATATAGGGGACGTTATGAGATGTGCATGAAAACACGGTGATATTGGGGAAGGTATGAGAGGTGTGCAAAAATACAGCGATATAGGGGAAGGTATGAAAGGTGCACGAAAACGCAGTGATATAAGGGAAGGTATAGGAGGTGCGCGAAAACAGGGCGATATAGGGAAGGTATGAGAGGTGCTCGAAGGCACAGCGATATAGGGGATGCTATGGGAGGTGCGCAAAAACACAGAGATATAGGAGACGGTATGAGATGTGCATAAAAACATGGCGATATAGGGGGAGGTATGAGAGGTGCACGTAAACACGGCGATATAGGGGAAAGTATGAGAGGTGCGCGAAAACTTGGTGTTACAGGGGAATGCATCAGAGGTGCCAGAAAACACAGCGATGTAGTGGAAGACATGAGAGGTGCGCGAGAACAGGGCAATATAGTGGAAGGTATGGAATGTGCGCGAAAACAGATGCGATATAGGGGAAGGTATGAGAGGTGCGCGAAGGCACAGCGATATAGGGGATGCTACGGGAGGTGCTCGAATACAAAGCGATATAGGGGACGTTATGAGATGTGCATAAAAACACGGCAATATAGGGGAAGTTATGAGAGGTGCGCAAAAATGCAGCAATACAGGGGAAGTTATGAGAGGTGCGTGAAAACACAGCGATATAAGGGGAGGTATGAGAGGTACACGAAATTACAGCTATATAGGGGAAGGTATGGGAGGTGCTCGAAAACAGGGCGATATAGGGAAAGGTATGAGACGTGTGCGAAACTCAGCAATATAGGGGATGGTATGGGAGATGCACGAAAAAACAGTGATATAGGGGAAGACATGAGAGGTGCGTGAAAACAGAGCGATATAGGGGACGCTATTGGACGTGCGCGAAAACACAGTGATATAGGGGAAGATATGAGAGGTGTTCGAGAACACGGCGATATAGGTGAAATTATGAGAGGTGCACGAAAACACGTTGATACAGGTAACTGTATCAGAAGTGCGAGAACACAGAGCGATATATGGGAAGTAATGAGAGGAGCGGAAACAGAGCGATATAGGTGAAGAAATGAGAGCTTCGCGAAAACACGGTGATATAGGGGAAGGTATGAGGTGCGCAAAAACACAGCGATATAGGGGACGGTATGGGAGGTGTGCGAAAACAGGGCGACACAGGGGAAGGTATGAGAGGTTCACGAAGGCACAGCGATATAGGGGATGCTATGGCAGTTGCGCTAATACACAGCGATATATGGGACGTTAAGAGATGTGCATGAAAGCGCGGCGATATTGGGGAAGCCATGAGAGGTGTGCAAAATTACGGCAATATAGGAGAAATTATGAGGGGTGCGTGAAAACACAGCGAGATAAGGGAAGGTATGAGAGGTGCACGAATACGCAGCGATATTGGGGAAGGTATGGGAGGTGCGCGAAAACAGGGCGATATAGGGGAAGTTATGAGAGGTACGCGAAGGCACAGCGATATAGGGGATGTTATGAGAGGTGCGCGAAAACACCGTGATATAGGGGAAGACATGAGAGGTGCGCAAAAACAGGGCAATATAGTGGAACCTATGGGATGTTGGCGAAGCCACGGCGATACAGCGGAATTTATCAGAGGTGCGAGAAAACACAGCGATATAGGGGACTCTATGGGACATGCGCAAAAAAACAGTGATATAGGGGAAAGTATGAGAGGTGTGCGAGAACACGGCGATATAGGGGAAATTGTAAGAGGTGTGCGAAAAAACGGCGATACGGCAAAATGTATCAGATTTGCTAGAAAACACAGCGATATAGGGGAAGTATTGAGACGAGCGAAAACATAACGATCTAGGTGAAGATATGAGAGGTGCGCGAAAACACGGCGATATAGGGGAAGCTATGAGGGGTGAGCAAAAACACGGCGATACAGGGGAACCTATGAGAGGTGAGCAATAACACAGGGATAAAGGTGAATCTATGGGATGTGCATGAAAACACAGTGATTTCGGGGAAGTTATGGGATCTGCGCGAAAACAGGGCAATATAGGGGAAGGTATGAGAGGTGCACTAAAACACAGCGATACAGGGGAAGGAATGGGAGGTGTGCGAAAACAGGGCGATATAGGGGAAGGTATGAGAGGTGCGCGAAAACACAGCGATATAGGGGACGCTATGGGACGTGCGCGAAAACACAGTGATATAGGGGAAGGTATGAGAGGTGTGCGAGAATACAGCGATGTAGGGGAAATTATGAGAGGTGCGTGACAACACAGCGATACAGGGGAATGTATCAGAGGTGTGAGAAAACACAGCGATATAATGGAAGTAATGACAGGAGCGAAAACAGGGCGATATAGGGGAAGGTATGAGAGGTGCGCGAAAACACAGCGATATAGGGGACGCTATGGGACGTGCGCGAAAGCACAGTGATATAGTGGAAGTTATGAGAGGTGCGCAAAAATACAGAAATATAGGAGAAGTTATGAGAGGTGCGTGAAAACACAACGATATAGGGGGAGGTATGAATGGTACACGATAACGCAGCGATATAAGGGAAGGTATAGGAGGTGCGCGAAAACAGGGCAATATAGGGGAAGGTATGAGAGGTGCACGAACACGCAGCGATATAAGGGAAGGTATAGGAGGTGCGCGAAAACAGGGCGATATAGAGGAAGGTATGAGAGCTGCACGAAGGCACAGCGATATAGGGGATGCTATGGGAGGTGCGTGAATATACATTGATATAGGGGACGTGATGAGATGTGCATGAAAACGCAGCAATATTAGTGAAGGTATGAGAGGTGCACAAAAACACAGCGATATAGGAGAAGTTATGAGGTGTGTGAAAACAGCAATATAGGGGAATGTATGAGAGGTGCACGAAAACAGCGATATAGCTGAAGGAATGGGAGGTGCGCGAAAACAGGGCGATATAGGGGAAGGTATGAGAGGTGCGCGAAGGCACAGCGATATAGGGGATGCTATGGGAGGTGCGCGAATACACAGCGATATAGGGGACGTTATGAGATGCGCATAACAACACAGCGATATAGGGGAAGTTATGAGAGGTGAGCAAAAACACGGCGATACAGGGGAAGTTATGAGAGGTGCGTGAAAACCCAGCAATATAGAGGACGTTATGAGATGTGCATGAAAACACGGCGATATAGGGGAAGGTATGAGAGGTGCACGAAGGCACAGCGATATAGGGGATGCTATGGGAGGTGCGCGAAAACACAGTGATATAGGGGACGGTATGAGATGTGTATGAAAACACGACGATATATGGGAAGCTATGAGAGGTGCGCTAAAACATGGTGATATAGGGGAAGGTATGAGAGATGTGCGAGAACACGTCGAGATAGGGGAAAGTATGAGAGGTGCGCGAAAACTTGGCGTTACAGGGGAATGCATCAGAGGTGCCAGAAAACAGAGCGATGTAGTGGAATACATGAGAGGTGCGCGAAAACAGGGCAATGTAGTGGAAGCTATGCGATGTGCACGAAAACAGGGCGATATAGGGTAAGGTAAAGGAGAGGTGTGCGAGAACACGGCGATATAGGGGAAATTAAGTGAGGTGTGCGAAAACACAGCGATACGGGAGAATGTATCAGATGTGCGATAAAGCACAGCGATATAGGGGAAGTATTGAGAGTAGCGAAAACATAGCGATCTAGGTGAAGACATGAGAGGTGCGCGAAAACACGGCGATATAGGGGAAGCTATGAGAGGTGAGCAATAACACAGCGATAAAGGTGAATCTATGGGATGTGAGCGAAAAGACAGTGATTTTGGGGAAGCTATGAGAGGTGCGCAAGGCACAGCGATATAGGGGATGCTATGGGAGGTGCGTGAATATACAGCGATATAGGGGACGTGATGAGATGTGTATGAAAACGCAGCGATATTATGGAAGGTATGAGAGGTGCACAAAAACACAGCGATATAGGAGAAGTTATGAGAGGTATGCAAAAACACAGCGATATAGGGGAATGTAGGAAAGGTGCACGAAAACACAGAGATATATACGGGAAGGAATGGGAGGTGCACGAATACACAGCGATATAGGGGACGTTATGAGATGTGCATGAAAACACAGCCATATAGGGGAAGGTATGAGAGGTGCACGAAAACGCAGCGATATAAGGGAAGGTATAGGAGGTGCGCGAAAACAGGGCGATATAAGGGAAGGTATAAGAGGTGCACGAAGGCACAGCGATATAGGGGATGCTATGGGAGGTGCGCGAAAACACAGCGATATAGGAGACGGTATGAGATGTGCATAAAAACATGGCGATATAGGGGGAGGTATGAGAGGTGCGCGTAAATACGGCGATATAGGGGAAAGTATGAGAGGTGCGCGAAAACTTGGCGTTACAGGGGAATGCATCAGAGGTGCCAGAAAACACCGCGATGTAGTGGAATACATGAGAGGTGCGCGAAAACAGGGCAATATAGTGGAAGGTATGGGATGTGCGCGAAAACAGGGTGATATAGGGGAAGATATGAGAGGTGCGCGAAAACACAGCAATATAGGGGACGCTATGGGACGTGCGCAAAAACACAGTGATATAGGGGAAGGTATGAGAGGTGTGCGAGAACACGGCGATATAGGGGAAATTATGAGAGGTGTGCACAAACACGGCGATACAGGAGAACGTATCAATTGTGCGAGAAAACACAGCGATATAGGGGAAGTATTGAGAGGAGCGAAAACATAGCGATCGAGGTGAAGACATGAGACGTGAGCAAAAACACGGCAATACAGGGGAAGCTATGAGAGCTGAGCAATAACACAGCGATAGAGATGAATCTATGGGATGTGCGCGAAATGACAGCGATATAGGGGAAGGTGTGAGAGGTGCGCAAGGCACAGCGATATAGGGGATGCTATGGGAGGAGCGCGAATACACAGCGATATAGGGGACGTGATGAGATGTGCATGAAAACTCAGCGATATTAGGGAAGGTATGAGAGGTGCACAAAAACACAGTGATAAAGGAGAAGTTATGAGAGGTGTGTGAAAACACAGCGATATAAGGGAAGGTATGAAAGGTAAACGAAAACACAGCGATATAGGAGAAGCTATGAGAAGTATGTGAAAACACAGAGATATAGGGGAAGGTATGACAGGTGCACAAAACACAGCGATATAGGGGAAGGAATCGGAAGTGCGCGAAAACAGGGCGATATAGGGGAAGGTATGAGAGGTGCGCGAAGGCGCAGCAATATAAGGGATGCTATGGGAGGTGCGCGAATACACAGAGATATAGGGGACGTTATGAGATGTGCATGAAAACACGGCAATATAGGGGAAGGTATAAGAACTGTGCAAAAATACAGCGATATAGGAGAAGTTATGAGAGGTGCGTGAAAACATACCGATATAAGGGAAGGTATGAGAGGTGCACGAAAACACAGCGATATTGGGGAAGGTATGGGAGGTGCGTGAAAACAGGGTGATAAAGGGGAAGTTATGAGAGGTGCGCGAAGGCACAGCTATATAGGGGAAGACATGAGAGGTGCGCAAAAACAGGGCAATATAGTGGAACTTGTGGGATGTGTGCGAAACCACGGCGATACAGGGGAATGTATCAGAGGTGCCAGAAAACACAGCGATATAGAGGACGCTATGGGAGATGTGCAAAAAAACAGTGATATAGGGGAAGGTATGAGAGGTGTGCGAGAACACGGCGATATAGGGGAAAATGTAAGAGGTGCGCGAAAACATGGCAATACAGGAGAATGTATCAGAGGTGTGAGAAAACACAGCGATATAGGGGAAGTAATGATAGGAGCGAAAACATAGCGGTGTATGTGAAGACATGCTAGGTGCGCGAAAACACGGCGATATAGGGTAAGCTATGAGAGGTGAGCAATAACACAGCGATCAAGGTGAAGCTAAGGGATGTGCGCGAAAACAGCGATGTAGGTGAAGCTATGGGAGGTGCGCAAAAGCACAGCGATTTGGAGAAGGCATGAGATGTGCGCGGAAATACATTGATATAGGGGAAGGTATGAGAGCTGCGTGAAAACATAGTGATATAGGTGAAGGTATGAGAGGAGCGCGAAAACAGGACTATATGGGGGAAGTTATGAGAAGTGTGTGAAAACCCAGCGACACTGGGGACGTTATGAGATGTGCATGGAAACACGGTGATATTGGGGAAGGTATGAGCGGTGTGCAAAAACACAGCAATATACGGGAATGCATGAGAGGTGCACGAAGGCACAGTGACATGGGGATGGTATGTGAGGTACGCAAATAGACAGCGATATAGGGGGCGTTATGAGATGTGCGCAAAAATACATCGATATAGGGGAAGGTATGAGAGGTGCGCGAAAACAGCAATGTAGGCGAAGCTATAGGAGGTGCGCGAAAACAGGGCGATATACGGGAATTCATGAGAGGTGCGCGAAGGCACAGTAATATAGGGGAGGGTATGGGAGTTGCGCAAATACCAAGCGATATAGGGGACGTTATGAAATGTGCATGAAAACACATCAATATAGGGGAAGGTATGAGATGTGCGCAAAAATACATCGATATAGGGGAAGGTATGAGAGGTGCGCGAAAATAGCAATGTGGCGAAGCTATGGGAGGTGCGCGAAAGCATAGCGGTATAGGGGAAGGTAGGAGATGTGCATGAATACACGGCAATAGTCGGGAAGCCATGAGAGGTTTGCGAAAACACAGCGATATAGGGGAAGGTATGAGAGCTGCGTGAAAACAGAGTGATATAGGGGAAGGTATGAGAGGAGCGCGAAAACAGGGCGATATCGGGGAAGTTATGAGAGGTGCGTGAAAACCCAGCGACATTGGGGACGTTATGAGATGTACATGAAAACACGGTGATATTGGGGAAGGTATGAGAGGTGTGCAAAATCACAGCGATATAGGAGAAGTTAAGAGAGGTGCGTGAAAACACAGCAATATAGGGGAAGGTATGAGCGGTGCACGAAGGCACAGCATTATAGGGGATGCTATGGGAGGTGCGCGAAAACACAGCGATATAGGGGAAGGTATGAGAGTTGTGCGAGAACACGGCGATATAGGGGAAATTATGAGAGGTGTGTGAAAACACGGCAATACGGAAGAATGTATCAGATGTGCGAGAAAACACAGCGATATAGGGGAAGTATTGAGAGGAGCGAAAACATAGCGATCTAGGTGAAGACATGAGAGGTGCGCAAAAACACGGCGATATAGGGGAAGCTATGAGAGGTGAGCAAAAACAGGGCGAGACAGGGGAAGCTATGAGAGGTGAGCAATAACACAGCGATAAAGCTGAATCTATGGGTTGTGCGCGAAAAGACAGCGATATAGGGGAAGCTATGAGAGGTGCGCAAGGCACAGCGATATTGGGGATGCTATGGGAGGTGCGTGAATACACAGCAATATAGGGGACGTGATGAGATGTGCATGAAAACGCAGCAATATTAGGGAGGTTATGAGAGGTGCACAAAAACACAGCGATATAGGAGAAGTTATGAGAGGTGTGCGAAAACACAGCGATATAGGAGAAGATATGAAAGGTACACGAAAGCACAGAGATATATTCGGGAAGGAATGGGACGTGAACGAATACACAGCGATATAGGGGACGTTATGAGATGTGCATGAAAACACAGCCATATAGGGGAAGGTATGAGAGGTGCACGAAAAGGCAGCGATATAAGGGAAGGTATAGGAGGTGCGCGAAAACAGGGCGATATAGGGGAAGGTATGAGAGGTGCACGAAGGCACAGCGATATAGGGGATGCTATGGGAGTGCGCGAAAACACAGCGATATAGAAGACGGAATGAGATGTGCATAAAAACATGGCGATATAGGGGGAGGTATGAGACGTGCGTGTAAACACGGCGATATAGGGGAAAGTATGAGAGGTGCGCGAAACTTGGCGTTACAGGGGAAAGCATCAGAGGTGCCAGAAAACACAGCGATGTAGTGGAAGACATGAGAGGTGCGCGAAAACAGGGCAATATAGTGGAAGGTATGGGATGTGCGCGAAAACAGGGCGATACAGGGGAAGGTATGAGAGGTACGCGAGAACACGGCGATATAGGGGGAATAATGAGAGGTGTGCGAAAACAGTGATACGGGAGAATGTATCAATTGTGCGAGAAAACACAGCGATATAGGGGAAGTATTGAGAGGAGCGAAAACATAGCGATCTAGGTGAAGACATGAGAGGTGAGCAAAAACACGGCGATACAGGGGAAGCTATGAGAGGTGAGCAATAACACAGCGATAAAGCTGAATCTATGGGATGTGCGCAAAAAGACAGCGATATAGGGGAAGCTATGAGAGGTGCGCAAGGCACAGCGATATAGGGGATGCTATGGGAGGTGCGCGAAAACACAGCGATATAGGAGACGGTATGAGATGTGCATAAAAACATGGCGATATAGGGGGAGGTATGAGAGGTGCGCGTAAATACGGCGATATAGGGGAAAGTATGAGAGGTGCGCGAAAACTTGGCGTTACAGGGGAATGCATCAGAGGTGCCAGAAAACACCGCGATGTAGTGGAATACATGAGAGGTGCGCGAAAACAGGGCAATATAGTGGAAGGTATGGGATGTGCGCGAAAACAGGGTGATATAGGGGAAGATATGAGAGGTGCGCGAAAACACAGCAATATAGGGGACGCTATGGGACGTGCGCAAAAACACAGTGATATAGGGGAAGGTATGAGAGGTGTGCGAGAACACGGCGATATAGGGGAAATTATGAGAGGTGTGCACAAACACGGCGATACAGGAGAACGTATCAATTGTGCGAGAAAACACAGCGATATAGGGGAAGTATTGAGAGGAGCGAAAACATAGCGATCGAGGTGAAGACATGAGACGTGAGCAAAAACACGGCAATACAGGGGAAGCTATGAGAGCTGAGCAATAACACAGCGATAGAGATGAATCTATGGGATGTGCGCGAAATGACAGCGATATAGGGGAAGGTGTGAGAGGTGCGCAAGGCACAGCGATATAGGGGATGCTATGGGAGGAGCGCGAATACACAGCGATATAGGGGACGTGATGAGATGTGCATGAAAACTCAGCGATATTAGGGAAGGTATGAGAGGTGCACAAAAACACAGTGATAAAGGAGAAGTTATGAGAGGTGTGTGAAAACACAGCGATATAAGGGAAGGTATGAAAGGTAAACGAAAACACAGCGATATAGGAGAAGCTATGAGAAGTATGTGAAAACACAGAGATATAGGGGAAGGTATGACAGGTGCACAAAACACAGCGATATAGGGGAAGGAATCGGAAGTGCGCGAAAACAGGGCGATATAGGGGAAGGTATGAGAGGTGCGCGAAGGCGCAGCAATATAAGGGATGCTATGGGAGGTGCGCGAATACACAGAGATATAGGGGACGTTATGAGATGTGCATGAAAACACGGCAATATAGGGGAAGGTATAAGAACTGTGCAAAAATACAGCGATATAGGAGAAGTTATGAGAGGTGCGTGAAAACATACCGATATAAGGGAAGGTATGAGAGGTGCACGAAAACACAGCGATATTGGGGAAGGTATGGGAGGTGCGTGAAAACAGGGTGATAAAGGGGAAGTTATGAGAGGTGCGCGAAGGCACAGCTATATAGGGGAAGACATGAGAGGTGCGCAAAAACAGGGCAATATAGTGGAACTTGTGGGATGTGTGCGAAACCACGGCGATACAGGGGAATGTATCAGAGGTGCCAGAAAACACAGCGATATAGAGGACGCTATGGGAGATGTGCAAAAAAACAGTGATATAGGGGAAGGTATGAGAGGTGTGCGAGAACACGGCGATATAGGGGAAAATGTAAGAGGTGCGCGAAAACATGGCAATACAGGAGAATGTATCAGAGGTGTGAGAAAACACAGCGATATAGGGGAAGTAATGATAGGAGCGAAAACATAGCGGTGTATGTGAAGACATGCTAGGTGCGCGAAAACACGGCGATATAGGGTAAGCTATGAGAGGTGAGCAATAACACAGCGATCAAGGTGAAGCTAAGGGATGTGCGCGAAAACAGCGATGTAGGTGAAGCTATGGGAGGTGCGCAAAAGCACAGCGATTTGGAGAAGGCATGAGATGTGCGCGGAAATACATTGATATAGGGGAAGGTATGAGAGCTGCGTGAAAACATAGTGATATAGGTGAAGGTATGAGAGGAGCGCGAAAACAGGACTATATGGGGGAAGTTATGAGAAGTGTGTGAAAACCCAGCGACACTGGGGACGTTATGAGATGTGCATGGAAACACGGTGATATTGGGGAAGGTATGAGCGGTGTGCAAAAACACAGCAATATACGGGAATGCATGAGAGGTGCACGAAGGCACAGTGACATGGGGATGGTATGTGAGGTACGCAAATAGACAGCGATATAGGGGGCGTTATGAGATGTGCGCAAAAATACATCGATATAGGGGAAGGTATGAGAGGTGCGCGAAAACAGCAATGTAGGCGAAGCTATAGGAGGTGCGCGAAAACAGGGCGATATACGGGAATTCATGAGAGGTGCGCGAAGGCACAGTAATATAGGGGAGGGTATGGGAGTTGCGCAAATACCAAGCGATATAGGGGACGTTATGAAATGTGCATGAAAACACATCAATATAGGGGAAGGTATGAGATGTGCGCAAAATACATCGATATAGGGGAAGGTATGAGAGGTGCGCGAAAATAGCAATGTGGCGAAGCTATGGGAGGTGCGCGAAAGCATAGCGGTATAGGGGAAGGTAGGAGATGTGCATGAATACACGGCAATAGTCGGGAAGCCATGAGAGGTTTGCGAAAACACAGCGATATAGGGGAAGGTATGAGAGCTGCGTGAAAACAGAGTGATATAGGGGAAGGTATGAGAGGAGCGCGAAAACAGGGCGATATCGGGGAAGTTATGAGAGGTGCGTGAAAACCCAGCGACATTGGGGACGTTATGAGATGTACATGAAAACACGGTGATATTGGGGAAGGTATGAGAGGTGTGCAAAATCACAGCGATATAGGAGAAGTTAAGAGAGGTGCGTGAAAACACAGCAATATAGGGGAAGGTATGAGCGGTGCACGAAGGCACAGCATTATAGGGGATGCTATGGGAGGTGCGCGAAAACACAGCGATATAGGGGAAGGTATGAGAGTTGTGCGAGAACACGGCGATATAGGGGAAATTATGAGAGGTGTGTGAAAACACGGCAATACGGAAGAATGTATCAGATGTGCGAGAAAACACAGCGATATAGGGGAAGTATTGAGAGGAGCGAAAACATAGCGATCTAGGTGAAGACATGAGAGGTGCGCAAAAACACGGCGATATAGGGGAAGCTATGACGAGGTGAGCAAAAACAGGGCGAGACAGGGGAAGCTATGAGAGGTGAGCAATAACACAGCGATAAAGCTGAATCTATGGGTTGTGCGCGAAAAGACAGCGATATAGGGGAAGCTATGAGAGGTGCGCAAGGCACAGCGATATTGGGGATGCTATGGGAGGTGCGTGAATACACAGCAATATAGGGGACGTGATGAGATGTGCATGAAAACGCAGCAATATTAGGGAGGTTATGAGAGGTGCACAAAAACACAGCGATATAGGAGAAGTTATGAGAGGTGTGCGAAAACACAGCGATATAGGAGAAGATATGAAAGGTACACGAAAGCACAGAGATATATTCGGGAAGGAATGGGACGTGAACGAATACACAGCGATATAGGGGACGTTATGAGATGTGCATGAAAACACAGCCATATAGGGGGAAGGTATGAGAGGTGCACGAAAAGGCAGCGATATAAGGGAAGGTATAGGAGGTGCGCGAAAACAGGGCGATATAGGGGAAGGTATGAGAGGTGCACGAAGGCACAGCGATATAGGGGATGCTATGGGAGTGCGCGAAAACACAGCGATATAGAAGACGGAATGAGATGTGCATAAAAACATGGCGATATAGGGGGAGGTATGAGACGTGCGTGTAAACACGGCGATATAGGGGAAAGTATGAGAGGTGCGCGAAACTTGGCGTTACAGGGGAAAGCATCAGAGGTGCCAGAAAACACAGCGATGTAGTGGAAGACATGAGAGGTGCGCGAAAACAGGGCAATATAGTGGAAGGTATGGGATGTGCGCGAAAACAGGGCGATACAGGGGAAGGTATGAGAGGTACGCGAGAACACGGCGATATAGGGGGAATAATGAGAGGTGTGCGAAAACAGTGATACGGGAGAATGTATCAATTGTGCGAGAAAACACAGCGATATAGGGGAAGTATTGAGAGGAGCGAAAACATAGCGATCTAGGTGAAGACATGAGAGGTGAGCAAAAACACGGCGATACAGGGGAAGCTATGAGAGGTGAGCAATAACACAGCGATAAAGCTGAATCTATGGGATGTGCGCAAAAAGACAGCGATATAGGGGAAGCTATGAGAGGTGCGCAAGGCACAGCGATTTAGGGAATGCTATGGGAGGTGTGCAAATACACAGCGATATAGGGGACGTGATGAGATGTGCATGAAATCTCAGCGATATTAGGGAAGGTATGAGAGGTGCACAAAAACTCAGTGATATAGGAGAAGTTATGAGAGGAGTGTGAAAACACAGCGGTATAGGGGAAGGTATGAAAGGTGCACGAAAACACAGCGATATAGGGGAAGGAATCGGAGGTGCGCGAAAACTGTGCGATATTGGGGAAGGTATGAGAGGTGCGCGAAGGCACAGTGATATAGGGGATGCAATGGGAGGTGCGCGAATACACAGCAATATAGGGGACGTTATGAGATGTGCTTAAAAACACAGCAATATAGGGGAAGTTATGAGAGGTACACAAAAATACAGCAATGCAGGAGAAGGTATGAGAGGTGCGTGAAAACACAGCGATATAAGGGGAGGTATGAGAGGTACACGAAAACACAGCGATAAAAGGGAAGTTATGGGAGGTGCTCAAAAACAGGGTGATATAGGGAAAGGTATGAGAGGTGTGCGAAGGCACAGCAATATAGGGGATGGTGTGGGAGGTGCACGAAAACACGGCAATATAGGGGAAGTTATGAGAGGTACACAAAAATACAGCAATGCAGGAGAAGGTATGAGAGGTGCGTGAAAACACAGCGATATAAGGGAAGTTATGGGAGGTGCTAGAAAACGGTGATATAGGGAAAGGTATGAGAGGTGTGCGAAGGCACAGCGATATAGGGGATGCTATGGGAGGTGCGTGAATACACAGCGATATAGGGGACGTTATGAGATGTGCAGGAAGAAGCAGCGATATTAGGGAAGATATAAGAGGTACACAAAAACACAGCGATATAGGGAAAGGTATGAGAGGTGTGCGAAGGCACAGCAATATAGGCGATGGTATGGGAGGTGCACGAAAACACAGCGATATAGGGGAAGATATGAGAGGTGTGCGAGAACATGTTGATACAGGGAACAGTATCAGAAGTGCGAGAACACAGAGCGATATAGGGGAAGTAATGAGAGGAGCGGAAACACAGCGATATAGGTGAAGACATGAGAGGTGCGCGAAAACACGGCAATATAGGGGAAGCTATGAGAGGTAAGCAATAACACAGCGATAAAGTTGAAGTTATGGGATGTGCGCGAAAACAGGGCGAAATAGGGGAAGATATGAGAGGTGCGCAAAAACACAGCAATGTATGCGAAGCCATGAGAGGTGCGCGGGAAACAGGGCGATATAGGGGACGTTATGAGATGTGCATGAAAACACGGTGATATTGGGGAAGGTATGAGAGGTGTGCAAAAATACAGCGATATAGGGGAAGGTATGAAAGGTGCACGAAAACGCAGTGATATAAGGGAAGGTATAGGAGGTGCGCGAAAACAGGGCGATATAGGGAAGGTATGAGAGGTGCTCGAAGGCACAGCGATATAGGGGTTGCTATGGGAGGTGCGCAAAAACACAGAGATATAGGAGACGGTATGAGATGTGCATAAAAACATGGCGATATAGGGGGAGGTATGAGAGGTGCACGTAAACACGGCGATATAGGGGAAAGTATGAGAGGTGCGCGAAAACTTGGTGTTACAGGGGAATGCATCAGAGGTGCCAGAAAACACAGCGATGTAGTGGAAGACATGAGAGGTGCGCGAGAACAGGGCAATATAGTGGAAGGTATGGAATGTGCGCGAAAACAGATGCGATATAGGGGAAGGTATGAGAGGTGCGCGAAGGCACAGCGATATAGGGGATGCTACGGGAGGTGCTCAAATACAAAGCGATATAGGGGACGTTATGAGATGTGCATAAAAACACGGCAATATAGGGGAAGTTATGAGAGGTGCGCAAAAATGCAGCAATACAGGGGAAGTTATGAGAGGTGCGTGAAAACACAGCGATATAAGGGGAGGTATGAGAGGTACACGAAATTACAGCTATATTGGGGAAGGTATGGGAGGTGCTCGAAAACAGGGCGATATAGGGAAAGGTATGAGACGTGTGCGAAACTCAGCAATATAGGGGATGGTATGGGAGATGCACGAAAAAACAGTGATATAGGGGAAGACATGAGAGGTGCGTGAAAACAGAGCGATATAGGGGATGCTATTGGACGTGCGCGAAAACACAGTGATATAGGGGAAGATATGAGAGGTGTTCGAGAACACGGCGATATAGGTGAAATTATGAGAGGTGCGCGAAAACACGTTGATACAGGTAACTGTATCAGAAGTGCGAGAACACAGAGCGATATATGGGAAGTAATGAGAGGAGCGGAAACAGAGCGATATAGGTGAAGAAATGAGAGCTTCGCGAAAACACGGTGATATAGGGGAAGGTATGAGGTGCGCAAAAACACAGCGATATAGGGGACGGTATGGGAGGTGTGCGAAAACAGGGCGACATAGGGGAAGGTATGAGAGGTTCACGAAGGCACAGCGATATAGGGGATGCTATGGCAGTTGCGCTAATACACAGCGATATATGGGACGTTAAGAGATGTGCATGAAAACGCGGCGATATTGGGGAAGCCATGAGAGGTGCGCAAAATTACGGCAATATAGGAGAAATTATGAGGGGTGCGTGAAAACACAGCGATATAAGGGAAGGTATGAGAGGTGCACGAATACGCAGCGATATTGGGGGAAGGTATGGGAGGTGCGCGAAAACAGGGCGATATAGGGGAAGTTATGAGAGGTGCGCGAAGGCACAGCGATATAGGGGATGTTATGAGAGGTGCGCGAAAACACCGTGATATAGGGGAAGACATGAGAGGTGCGCAAAAACAGGGCAATATAGTGGAACCTATGGGATGTTGGCGAAGCCACGGCGATACAGCGGAATTTATCAGAGGTGCGAGAAAACACAGCGATATAGGGGACGCTATGGGACATGCGCAAAAAAACAGTGATATAGGGGAAAGTATGAGAGGTGTGCGAGAACACGGCGATATAGGGGAAATTGTAAGAGGTGTGCGAAAAAACGGCGATACGGCAAAATGTATCAGATTTGCTAGAAAACACAGCGATATAGGGGAAGTATTGAGACGAGCGAAAACATAACGATCTAGGTGAAGATATGAGAGGTGCGCGAAAACACGGTGATATAGGGGAAGCTATGAGGGGTGAGCAAAAACACGGCGATACAGGGGAACCTATGAGAGGTGAGCAATAACACAGGGATAAAGGTGAATCTATGGGATGTGCATGAAAACACAGCGATTTCGGGGAAGTTATGGGATCTGCGCGAAAACAGGGCAATATAGGGGAAGGTATGAGAGGTGCACTAAAACACAGCGATACAGGGGAAGGAATGGGAGGTGTGCGAAAACAGGGCGATATAGGGGAAGGTATGAGAGGTGCGCGAAAACACAGCGATATAGGGGACGCTATGGGACGTGCGCGAAAACACAGTGATATAGGGGAAGGTATGAGAGGTGTGCAAGAACATGGCTATATAGGGGAAATTATGAGAGGTCCGCGAAAACACGGCGATATATGAGAAGTCATGAGAGGTGAGTGAAAACACAGCGATGTAGGGGAAGTTGTGAAGGTATGAGAGGTGCACGAAAACACAGCGATACAGGGGAAGGCATGAGAGGTGCGCGACGGCACAGTGATATAGGGGACGGTATGAGATGTGCATGAAAACACGGAGATATTGGCCAAGCCATGAGAGGTGTGCGAAAATGCAGCGATATAGGGGACGGTATGGAAGGTGTGCGAAAACAGGGCGACATAGGGTAAGGTATGAGAGGTGCACGAAGGCACAGCGATATAGGGGATGTTATGGCAGTTGCGCTAATACACAGCGATATATGGGACGTTAAGAGATGTGCATCAAAACACGGCGATATCGGGGAAGCCATGAGAGGTGCGCAAAAATACGGCGATATAGGAGAAATTATGAGAGGTGCGTGAAAACACAGCGAGATAAGGGAAGGTATGAGAGGTGCACAAAAACACAGCGATATTGGGGAAGGTATGGGAGGTGCGCGAAAACAGGGCGATATAGGGGAAGTTATGAGAGGTGCGCGAAGGCACAGCGATATAGGGGATGCTATGAGAGGTGCGCGAAAACACCGTGATATAGGGGAAGACATGAGAGGTGCACAAAAACAGGGCAATATAGTTGAACCTATGGGATGTTGGCGAAACCACGGCGATACAGGGGAATGAATCAGAGGTGCAAGAAAACACAGCGATATAGGGGACGCTATGGGACATGCGCAAAAAAACAGTGATATAGGGGAAGGTATGAGAGGTGTGCGAGAACACAGCGATATAGGGGAAATTGTAAGAGCTGTTCGAAAAACAAGGCGATACGGCAAAATGTATCAGATGTGCGAGAAAACACAGCGATATAGGGGAAGTATTGAGATGAGCGAAAACATAGCGATCTAGGTGAAGACATGAGAGGTGCGCGAAAGCACAGTGATATAGGGGAAGCTATGAGAGGTGAGCAATAACACAGCGATAAAGATGAAGCTATGGGATGTGCGCAAAAAGACAGCGATATAGGGGAAGGTATGAGAGGTGCGCGAAAACACAGCGACGTCGGCGTATCTATGGGAGGTGCGCGAAAGTACAGTGATATAAGGGACGATATGAGATATGCATGAATACACAGCAATATTGGGGAAGCCATGAGAGATGCGCGAAAACACAGCAATATAGGGGTAGGTATGAGAGGTGCACGAAAACACAACGATAAAAGGGAAGTTATGGGAGGTGCGCGAAAACAGGACAATATAGGGGAAGGTATGAGATGCGCGCGAAGGCACAGCGATATAGAGGATTCTATGGGAGGTGCGCGAATACACAGCAATATGTGGGACGTTATGAGATGTGATTGAAAACACGGCGATATAAGGGAAGGTATGAGAGGTGCGCAAAAATACAGCGATATAGGAGAAGTTATGAGAGGTGCGTGAAAACAGGGTGATAAAGGAGAAGTTATGAGAGGTGCGCAAAGGCACAGCTATATAGGGGAAGACATGAGAGGTGCGCAAAAACAGGGCAATACAGTGGAACCTGTGGGATGTGTGCGAAACCACGGCGATGCAGGGGAATGTATCAGAGGTGCGAGAAAACACAGCGATATAGAGGACGCTATGGGACATGTGCAAAAAAACAGTGATATAGGGGAAGGTATGAGAGGTGTGCGAGAACACGGCGATATAGGGGAAAATGTAAGAGGTGCGCGAAAACATGGCAATACAGGAGAATGTATCAGAGGTGTGAGAAAACACAGTGATATAGGGGAAGTAATGATAGGAGCAAAAACATAGCAGTATAGGTGAAGACATGCGAGGTGCGCGAAAACACGGCGATATAGGGTAAGCTATGAGAGGTGAGCAATAACACAGCGATCAAGGTGAAGCTAAGGGATGTGCGCGAAAACAGCGATGTAGGTGAAGCTATGGGAGGTGCGCAAAAGCACAGCGATTTGGAGAAGGCATGAGATGTGCGCGAAAATACATCGATATAGGGGAAGGTATGAGAGCTGCGTGAAAACATAGTGATATAGGTGAAGGTATGAGAGGAGCGCGAAAACAGGGCTATATGGGGGAAGTTATGAGAAGTGTGTGAAAACCCAGCGACATTGGGGACGTTATGAGATGTGCATGAAAACACGGTGATATTGGGGAAGGTATGAGCGGTGTGCAAAAACACAGCAATATACGGGAATGCATGAGAGGTGCACGAAGGCGCAGTGATATGGGGATGGTATGTGAGGTACGCAAATACACAGCGATATAGGGGGCGTTATGAGATGTGCGCAAAAATACATCGATATAGGGGAAGATATGAGAGGTGCGCGAAAACAGCAATGTAGGCGAAGCTATAGGAGGTGCGCGAAAACAGGGCGATATACGGGAATTCATGAGAGGTGCGCGAAGGCACAGTAATATAGGGGAGGGTATGGGAGTTGCGCAAATACCAAGCGCTATAGGGGACGTTATGAAATGTGCATGAAAACACATCAATATAGGGGAAGGTATGAGATGTGCGCAAAAATACATCGATATAGGGGAAGGTATGAGAGGTGCGCGAAAATAGCAATGTAGGCGAAGCTATGGGAGGTGCGCGAAAGCATAGCGGTATAGGGGAAGGTAGGAGATGTGCATGAATACACGGCAATAGTCGGGAAGCCATGAGAGGTTTGCGAAAACACAGCGATATAGGGGAAGGTATGAGAGCTGCGTGAAAGCAGAGTGATATAGGGGAAGGTATGAGAGGAGCGCGAAAACAGGGCGATATAGGGGAAGTTATGAGAGGTGCGTGAAAACCCAGCGACATTGGGGACGCTATGAGATGTACATGAAAACACGGTGATATTGGGGAAGGTATGAGAGGTGTGCAAAATCACAGCGATATAGGAGAAGTTAAGAGAGGTGCGTGAAAACACAGCAATATAGGGGAAGGTATGAGCGGTGCACGAAGGCACAGCATTATAGGGGATGCTATGGGAGGTGCGCGAAAACACAGCGATATAGGGTAAGGTATGAGAGTTGTGCGAGAACACGGCGATATAGGGGAAATTATGAGAGGTGTGTGAAAACACGGCAATACGGGAGAATGTATCAGATGTGCGAGAAAACACAGCGATATAGGGGAAGTATTGAGAGGAGCAAAAACATAGCGATCTAGGTGAAGACATGAGAGGTGCGCAAAAACACGGCGATATAGGGGAAGCTATGAGAGGTGAGCAAAAACACGGCGATACAGGGGAAGCTATGAGAGGTGAGCAATAACACAGCGATAAAGCTGAATCTATGGGTTGTGCGCGAAAAGACAGCGATATAGGGGAAGCTATGAGAGGTGCGCAAGGCACAGCGATATTGGGGATGCTATGGGAGGTGCGTGAATACACAGCAATATAGGGGACGTGATGAGATGTGCATGAAAACGCAGCGATATTAGGGAAGGTATCAGAGGTGCACAAAAACACAGCGATATAGGAGAAGTTATGAGAGGTGTGCGAAAACACAGCGATATAGGAGAAGATATGAAAGGTACACGAAAGCACAGAGATATATTCGGGAAGGAATGGGAGGAGAACGAATACACAGCGATATAGGGGACGTTATGAGATGTGCATGAAAACACAGCCACATAGGGGAAGGTATGAGAGGTGCACGAAAAGGCAGCGATATAAGGGAAGGTATAGGAGGTGCACGAAAACAGGGCGATATAGGGGAAGGTATGAGAGGTGCACGAAGGCACAGCGATATAGGGGATGCTATGGGAGTGCGCGAAAACACAGCGATATAGAAGACGGTATGAGATGTGCATAAAAACATGGCGATATAGGGGAAGGAATGAGAGGTGCACAAAAACACAGCGATATAGAGGAAGGTATGAGAGCTGCGCGAAAACACAGCAATACAGGGGAAGGTATGAGAGGAGTATGAAAACAGGGCGATATAGGGGAAGTTATGAGAGGTGCGTGAAAACCCAGCGATATAGGGGACGTTAAGAGATGTGCATGAAAACACGGCGATATTGGGGAAGCCATGAGAGGTGCACAAAAATACAACGATATAGGAGAAGTTATGAGAGGTGCGTGAAAACACAGCAATATAGGGGGAGGTATGAGAGGTGCACGAAAACACAGCAATATGGGAGAATGTATGGGAGGTGCGCGAAAACAGGGCGATATAGGGGAAGGTATGAGAGGTGCTCGAAGGCACAGCAATATAGGGGATGCTATGGGAGGTGCGCGAAAACACAGTGAAATAGGGGAAGACATGAGAGGTGCGCAAAAACAGGGCAATATAGTGGAAGCTATGGAATGTGTGTGACAACGTGGAGATACAGGGGAATGCATCAGAGGTGCGAGAAAACACAGCGATATAGGGGACGCTATGGGACTTGCGGGAAAACAGAGTGATATAGGGGAAGGTATGAGAGGTCTGCTAGAACACGGCGATATGGGGAAATTATAAGAGGTGCACGAAAACACAGCGATATCGGGGACGGTATGAGACGAGCACGAATACATGGCGATATTGGGGAAGCCAAGAGAGGTGCGTGAAAACACAGCAATATAGGGGAAGGTATGAGAGGTTCACAAAGGCACAGCAATATAGGGGATGCTATGGGAGGTGCGCAAAAACACAGCGATATAGGAGACGATATGAGATGTGCATAAAAACATGGCGATATAGGGGCAGGTATGAGAGGTGCGCGTAAACACGGCTATATAGGGGAAAGTATGAGAGGTGCGTGAAAACTTGGCGTTACAGGGGAATGCATCAGAGGTGCCAGAAAACACAGCGATGTAGTGGAATACATGAGAGGTGCGCGAAAACAGGGCAATATAGTGGAAGCTATGGGATGTGCACTAAAACAGGGCGATATAGGGGAAGCTATGAGAGGTGCGCGAAAACACAGCGATATAGGGGACGCAATGGAACGTGCGCGAAAACACAGTGATGTAGGGGAAGTTATGAGAGGTGCGTGAAAACACAGCGATATAGGGGAAGGAATGAGAGGTGCACAAAAACACAGCGATATAGAGGAAGGTATGGGAGGTGCGCGAAAACACAGTGATATAGGGGAAAATATGAGAGGTGCTCGAAAACAGGGCTATATAGTGGAAGCTATGGGATATGCGCGAAAACATGGCGATACAGGGAAAAGTATGAGAGGTGCCCGAAAACACAGCGATACAGGGGATGCTATGGGACGTGCGCAAAAACACAGTGATATTGTGGAAGGTACGAGAGGTGTGCAAGAACATGGCTATATAGGGGAAATTATGAGAGGTCCGTGAAAACAAGGCGATATATGAGAAGTTATGAGAGGTGAGTGAAAACACAGCGATGTAGGGGAAGTTGTGAAGGTATGAGAGGTGCACGAAAACACAGCGATATAGGGGAAGGTATGAGAGGTGTGCGAAGGCACAGTGATTTTGGGGACGGTATGAGATGTGCATGAAAACACGGAGATATCGGGGAAGAAATGAGAGATGCGTGAAAACACGGCGATATAGGGGAATGCATCAGAGGTGCGAGAAAACACAGCGATATAGGGGAAGTTATGAGAGAAGCAAAAACACAGCGATATAGGGGAGACATGAGAGGTGCACGAAATAGGGCAATATAGTGAGAGCTATGGGATGTGTATGAATACAGGGCGATATAGGGGAAGGTATGAGAGCTGCGCGAAAACACAGCAATATAGGGGACTCCATGGGACGTGCGTGAAAACACAGTGATATAGGGGAAGGTATGCGAGCTGCGCGAGAACACGGCAATATAGGGGAAAGTAGGAGAGGTGCGCGAAAACTTGGCGTTACAGGGGAATGCATCAGAGGTGTGAGAAAACACAGCGATATAGGGGAAGACATGAGAGGTGCGCGAAACCAGGGCAATGTAGTGGAAGCTATGGGACGTGCGCGAAAACACAGTGATATAGCGGATGGTATGACAGGTGTGTGAGAACACGGCGATATAGGCGAAATTATGAGAGGTGCGCGAAAACACGGCGATACAGGAGAATTAATGAGAAGAGCGAAAACATAGCGATCTAAGTGAAGACATGAGAGGTGCACGAAAACACGGCGATATAGGGGAAGCTATGAGAGGTGAGCAAAAACATGGCGATATAGGGGAATCTATGAGAGGTGAGCAATAACACAGCGATAAAGGTGAAGCTATGGGATGTGCGCGAAAGAAAGCGATATAGGGGAAGGTATGAGAGCTGCGCGAAAACACAGCAATACAGGGGAAGGTATGAGAGGAGTATGAAAACAGGGCGATATAGGGGAAGTTATGAGAGGTGCGTGAAAACCCAGCGATATGGGGGACGTTAAGAGATGTGCATGAAAACACGGCGATATTGGGGAAGCCATGAGAGGTGCACAAAAATACAGCGATATAGGAGAAGTTATGAGAGGTGCGTGAAAACACAGCGATATAGGGGGAGGTATGAGAGGTGCACGAAAACACAGCAATATGGGAGAATGTATGGGAGGTGCGCGAAAACAGGGCGATATAGGGGAAGGTATGAGAGGTGCTCGAAGGCACAGCAATATAGGGGATGCTATGGGAGGTGAGCGAAAACACAGTGAAATAGGGGAAGACATGAGAGGTGCGTGAAAACACAGCGATATAGGGGAAGGAATGAGAGGTGCACAAAAACACAGCGATATAGAGGAAGGTATGGGAGGTGCGCGAAAACACAGTGATATAGGGGAAGATATGAGAGGTGCTCGAAAACAGGGCTATATAGTGGAAGCTATGGGATATGCGCGAAAACATGGCGATACAGGGAAAAGTATGAGAGGTGCCCGAAAACACAGCGATACAGGGGATGCTATGGGACGTGCGCAAAAACACAGTGATATAGTGGAAGGTACGAGAGGTGTGCAAGAACATGGCTATATAGGGGAAATTATGAGAGGTCCGCGAAAACAAGGCGATATATGAGAAGTTATGAGAGGTGAGTGAAAACACAGCGATGTAGGGGAAGTTGTGAAGGTATGAGAGGTGCACGAAAACACAGCGATATAGGGGAAGGTATGAGAGGTGCGCGAAGGCACAGTGATAGAGGGGACGGTATGAGATGTGCATGAAAACACGGAGATATCGGGGAAGAAATGAGAGATGCGTGAAAACACGGCGATATAGGGGAATGCATCAGAGGTGCGAGAAAACACAGCGATATAGGGGAAGTTATGAGAGAAGCAAAAACACAGCGATATAGGGGAGACATGAGAGGTGCACGAAAACAGGGCAATATAGTGAGAGCTATGGGATGTGTATGAAAACAGGGCGATATAGGGGAAGGTATGAGAGCTGCGTGAAAACACAGCAATATAGGGGACTCCATGGGACATGCGTGAAAACACAGTGATATAGGGGAAGGTATGCGAGCTGCGCGAGAACACGGCAATATAGGGGAAAGTAGGAGAGGTGCGCGAAAACTTGGCGTTACAGGGGAATGCATCAGAGGTGTGAGAAAACACAGCGATATAGGGGAAGACATGAGAGGTGCGCGAAACCAGGGCAATGTAGTGGAAGCTATGGGACGTGCGCGAAAACACAGTGATATAGCGGATGGTATGACAGGTGTGTCAGAACACGGCGATATAGGCGAAATTATGAGAGGTGCGCGAAAACACGGCGATACAGGAGAATTAATGAGAAGAGCGAAAATATAGCGATCTAAGTGAAGACATGGGAGGTGCACGAAAACACGGCGATATAGGGGAAGCTATGAGAGGTGAGCAAAAACACGGCGATATAGGGGAATCTATGAGAGGTGAGCAATAACAAAGCGATAAAGGTGAAGCTATGGGATGTGCGCGAAAAGAAAGCGATATAGGGGAAGGTATGAGAGCTGCGCAAAAACACAGCAATACAGGGGAAGGTATGAGAGGAGTATGAAAACAGGGCGATATAAGGGAAGTTATGAGAGGTGCGTGAAAACCCAGCGATATAGGAGAAGTTATGAGAGGTGCGTGAAAACACAGCGATATAGGGGGAGGTATGAGAGGTGCACGAAGGCACAGCGATATAGGGGATGCTATGGGAGGTGCGCAAAAACACAGCGATATAGGAGACGGTATGAGATGTGCATAAAAACATGGCGATATAGGGGCAGGTATGAGAGGTGCGCGTAAACACGGCGATATAGGGGAAAGTATGAGAGGTGCGTGAAAACTTGGCGTTACAGGGGAATGCATCAGAGGTGCCAGAAAACACAGCGATGTAGTGGAATACATGAGAGGTGCGCGAAAACAGGGCAATATAGTGGAAGCTATGGGATGTGCACTAAAACAGGGCGATATAGGGGAAGCTATGAGAGGTGTGCGAAAACACAGCGATATAGGGGACGCAATGGAATGTGCGCGAAAACACAGTGATGTAGGGGAAGTTATGAGAGGTGTGCGGGAACACGGCGATATAGGGTAAATTTTGAGAGGTGCGCGAAAACACGGCGATACGGGAGAATGTATCAGACGTGCGAGAAAACACAGCGATATAGGGGAAGTATTGAGAGGATCGAAAACATAACGATCTAGGTGAAGACATGAGAGGTGCGCGAAAACATGGCGATATAGGGGAAGCTATGAGAGGTGAGCAATAACACAGCGATAAATGTGAATCTATGGGAGGTGCGCGAAAAGACAGCGATATAGGGGAAGTTATGAGAGGTGCGCAAGGCACAGCGATATAGGGGATGCTATGGGAGGTGCGTGAGTACACAGCGATATAGGGGACGTGATGAGATGTGCATGAAAACGCAGTGATATTAGGGAAGGTATGAGAGGTGCACAAAAACACAGCGATATAGGAGAAGTTATGAGAGGTGTGCGAAAACACAGCGATATAGGGGAAGGTATGAAAGGTGCACGATAATGCTGTGATATAAGGGAAGGTATAGGAGGTGCGCGAAAACAGGGCGATATAGGGCAAGGTATGAGAGGTGCACGAAGGCACAGCGATATAGGGGATGGTATGGGAGGTGCGCAAAAACACAGCGATATAGGAGACGGTATGAGACGTGCATAAAAACATGGCGATATACGGAAAGGTATGAGAGGTGTGCGAAGGCACAGCAATATAAGGGATTCTATGGGAGGTGCGCGAATACACAGCGATATAGGGGACGCTATGAGATGTGCATGAAAACACGGCAATATAGGGGAAGGTATAAGAGCTGCACAAAAATACAGTGATATAGGAGAAGTTATGAGAGGTGCGTGAAAACACAGCGAGATAAGTGAAGGTATGAGAGGTGCAGGAAAACACAGCAATATTGGGGAAGATATCGGTGGTGCGCGAAAACCGGGCGATATAGTGGAAGTTATGAGAGGTGCGCGAAGGCACAGCGATATAGGGGATGCTATGAGAGGTGCGCGAAAACACCGTGATATAGGGGAAGACATGAGAGGTGCGCAAAAACAGGGCAATATAGTGGAACCTATGGGATGTGCGCGAAACCACAACGATACAGGGGAATGTATCAGAGGTGCGAGAAAACACAGCGATATAGGGGACGCTATGGGACATGCGCAGAAAAACAGTGATATAGGGGAAGGTATGAGAGGTGTGCGAGAACACGGCGATATTGGGGAAATTGTAAGAGGTGCGCAAAAACATGGCAATACAGGAGAATGTATCAGAGGTGCGAGATAACACAGCGATATAGGCGAAGTAATGATAGGAGCGAAAACATAGCGATATAGGTGAAGACATGCGAGGTGCGCAAAAACACGGCGATATAGGGTAAGCTATGAGAGGTGAGCAATAACACAGCGATCAAGGTGAAGCTATGGGATGTGCGCGAAAACAGCGATGTAGGCGAAGCTATGGGAGGTGCGCGAAAACACAGCAATATAGGGGACGGTATGAGATGTGCATGAATACACAGCGATATTGGGGAAGCCATGAGAGGTGCCTGAAAACACAGCGATATAGGGGAAGGTATGAGAGGTGTGCAAAAACACAGCGATATAGGAGAAGTTAAGAGAGGTGCGCGAACACACAGCGATATAGGGGAAGCTATGAGAGGTGCGCAAGGCACAGCGATATAGGGAATACTATGGGATATGCGAGAATACACAGTGATATAGGGGACGTGATGAGATGTGCATGAAAACGCAAAGGTATTAGGGAAGGTATGGGAGCTGCACGAATACACAGCGATATAGGGGACGTTATGAGATGTGAATAAAATTACGGCGATATAGGGGAAGTTATGAGAGGTGCGCAAAAATACAGAAATATAGGAGAAGTTATGAGAGGTGCGTAAAAACACAACAATATAGGGGGAGGTATGAGAGGTACACGAAAACGTAGCGATATAAGGGAAGGTATAGGAGGTGCGTGAAAACAGGGCAATATAGGGGAAGGTATGAGAGGTGCACGAACACGCAGCGATATAAGGGAAGGTATAGGAGGTGCGCGAAAACAGGGAAATATAGGGGAAGGTATGAGAGGTGCACGAAGGCACAGCGATATAAGGGATGCGATGGGAGGTGTGTGAATATACAGCGATTTAGGGGACGTGATCAGATGTGCATGAAAACGCAGCGATATTAGGGAAGGTATGATAGGTGCACAAAAACACAGCGATATAGAAGTTATGAGAGGTGTGTGAAAACACAAAGATATAGGGGAAGGTATGAGAGGTGCATGAAAACAGCGATATAGGTGAAGGAATGGGAGGTGCGCGAAAACAGGGCGATATAGGTGAAGAAATGGGAGGTGCGCGAAAACAGGGCGATATAGGTGAAGGAATGGGAGGTGCGCGAAGACACAACGCATTATAGGGGATGCTATGGGAGGTGCCCGAATACACAGCGATATAGGGGACTTTATGAGATGCGCATAACAACACGGCGATATAGGGGAAATTACCAGTGGTGCCCAAAAACACGGCGATACAGGGGAAGCTATGAGAGGTGAGCAATAACACAGCGATAAAGGTGAATCTATGGGATGTGCGCGAAAAGACAGCGATATAGGGGAAGGTATGAGAGGTGCGCAAGGCACAGCGATATAGGGGGAGTTATGAGAGGTGCACGAAAACACAGCGATATAGGGGAAGGTATGGAAGGTGCTCGAAAACTGGTGATATAGATGAAGTTATGAGAGTTATGCAAAGGCACAGCAATACAGGGGATGCTATGGAAGGTGCGCGAAAACACAGTCACATAGTGGAAGTCAGGAGAGGTGCGCGAAAACACGGTGATATAGGGGAAGCTATGAGAGGTGAGCAAAAACACGACGATACAGGGGAAGCTATGAGAGGTGAGCAATAACACAGCGATAAAGGTGAATCTATGTGATGTGCGCGAAAAGACAGCGATATAGGGGAAGTTATGAGAGGTGTGCAAGAACACGGCGATATAGGGTAAATTATGAGAGGTGTGCGAAAACACGGTGATACGTGAGAATGTATCAGACGTGCGAGAAAACACAGCGATA
>NW_027274911.1:0-76121 GCF_030028105.1 Mobula birostris
GAAACTCATGCCCTGAATCTCATGCCCTGAAACTCCTGCCCTCAAACTCATGCACTGAAACTCATGCCCTGAATCTCATGCCTTGAAACTCCTGCCCTCAAACTCATGCACTGAAACTCATCTCCTGAATCTCATGCCTTCAAACTCCTGCCCTCAAACTCATGCACTGCAACTCATGCCCTGAATCTCTTGCCCTGAATCTCTTGCCCTGAAACTCCTGCACTGAAACACCTGCCCTGCATCTCCTGCCCTGAAAATCATGCCCTGAATCTCATGTGCTGAATCTCATGCTCTGAAACTCGTGCACTGAATCTCATGCCCTCAAGTTCCTGCACTGAAACTCATGCCCTGAATCTCATGACCTGAATCTCATGCCCTGAAACTCAAGCCCTGAATCTCATGCCCTGAAACTCATGCCCTAAATCACATACCCTGAAATTCCTGCCCTGAAACTCATGCACTGAAACTCATGCCCTGAATCACATGCCCTAAAACTCCTGCACTGAATCATCTGCCCAGAAACTCATGCCCTGAATTACATGCCCTGAATCTCATGCCCTGAAACTCATGCCCTGAATCTCATGCCCTGAAAGTCCTGCCCTCAAACTCATGCACTGAAACTCATGCCCTGAATCTCATGCCTTGAAACTCCTGCCCTCAAACTCATGCACTGAAACTCATCCCCTGAATCTCATGCCTTCAAACTCCTGCCCTCAAACTCATGCACTGCAACTCATGCCCGGAATCTCATGCCCTGAAACTCCTGCCCTGAATCTCATGCCCTGAAACTCCTGCACTGAAACTCATGCCATGAATCTCATATCCTGAAACTCACGCCCTGAATTACATGCCCTGAAACTCCTGCCCTGAAACTCATGCCCTGAATCATATGTCCTGAAACTCATGCCCTGAATCTCATGCCCTGAATCTCATGCCCTGAAACTCCTGCACTGAAACACCTGCCCTGAATCTCCTGCCCTGAAACTCATGCCCCGAATCTCATCCCCTGAACCTCACGCTCTGAAACTCGTGCACTGAATCTCATTACCTCAAGTTCCTGCACTGAAACTCATGCCCTGAATCGCATGTCCTGAAACTCCTGCCCTGAATCACCTACCCTGAAACTCATGCCCTGAATCTCATGCCCTGAAACTCCTGCACTGAAACTCATGCCATGAATCTCATATCCTGAAACTCACGCTCTGAATCACATGCCCTGAAACTCCTGCCCTGAAACTCATGCCCTGAAACTCATGCCCTGAAACACATGTCCTGAATCTCCTGTCCTGAAACTCATGCCCTGAATCTCATGCCCTGAATCTCTTGCCCTGAAACTCCTGCACTGAAACACCTGCCCTGAATCTCCAGCCCTGAAAATCATGCCTTGAATCTCATGCCGTGAATCTCATGCTCTGAAACTCGTGCACTGAATCTCATGCCCTCAAGTTCCTGCACTGAAACTCATGCCCTGAATCTCATGCCCTGAAACTCATGCCCTGAACCTCAAGCCCTGAAACTCAAGCCCTGAATCTCATGCCCTGAAACTCATGCCCTAAATCACATACGCTGAAAGTCCTGCCCTGAAACTCATGCACTGAAACTCTTGCCCTGAATCACATGCCCTAAAACTCCTGCCCTGAATCATCTGCCCAGAAACTCATGCCCTGAATTACATGCCCTGAAATACCTGCCCTGAATCTCATGCCCTGAAACTCATGCCCTGAATCTCATGCCCTGAAACTCCTGCCCTCAAACTCATGCACTGAAACTCATGCCCTGAATCTCATGCCTTGAAACTCCTGCCCTCAAACTCATGCACTGAAACTCATCCCCTGAATCTCATGCCTTCAAACTCCTGCCCTCAAACTCATGCACTGCAACTCATGCCCTTAATCTCATGCCCTGAAACTCCTGCACTGAAACTCATGCCATGAATCTCATATCCTGAAACTCACGCCCTGAATCACATGCCCTGAAATTCCTGCCCTGAAACTCATGCCCTGAAACTCATGACCTGAATCTCATGCCCTGAATCTCTTGCCCTGAAACTCCGGCACTGAAACACCTGCCCTGCATCTCCTGCCCTGAAAATCATGCCCTGAATCTCATGCCCTGAATCTCATGCTCTGAAACTCGTGCACTGAATCATCTGGCCAGAAACTCATGCCCTGAATTACATGCCCTGAAATACCTGCCCTGAATCTCATGCCCTGAAACTCATGCCCTGAATCTCATGCCCTGAAGCTCCTTCCCTCAAACTCATGCACTGAAACTCATGCCCTGAATCTCATGCCTTGAAACTCCTGCCCTCAAACTCATGCACTGAAACTCATGCCCTGAATCTCATGCCTTGAAACTCCTGTCCTGAATCTCATGCCCTGAAACTCATGCCCTGAGTCTCATGCCCTGAAACTCCTGTACTGAAACTCATGCCATGAATCTCATATCCTGAAACTCACACCGTGAATTACATGCCCTGAAACTCCTGCCCTGAAACTCATGCCCTGAAACTCATGCCCTGAAACCCATGCCCTGAATCTCCTGTCCTAAAACTCATGCCCTGAATCTCATGCCCTGAAACTCCTGCACTGAAACACCTGCCCTGAATCTCCCGCCCTGAAACTCATGCCCTGAATCTCATGCCCTGAATCTCACGCTCTGAAACTCGTGCACTGAATCTCATTACCTCAAGTTCATGCACTGAAACTCATGCCCTGAATCTCATGTCCTGAAACTCCTGCCCTGAATCACCTACCCTGAAACTCATGCCCTGAAACTACTGCACTGAAACTCCTGCCATGAATCTCATGTCCTGAAACTCACGCCCTGAATCACATGCCCTGAAACTCCTGCCCTGAAACTCATGCACTGAAACTCATGCCCTGAATCACATGCCCTAAAACTCCTTCCCCTGAATCATCTGCCCAGAAACTCATGCCCTGAATTACATGCCCTGAAATACCTGCCCTGAATCTCATGCCCTGAAACTCATGCCCTGAAACTCCTGCACTGAAACTCATGCACTGAAACTCATGCCCTGAATCACATGCCCTAAAACTCCTGCCCTGAATCATCTGCACAGAAACTCATGCCCTGAATCTCATGCCCGAAACTCCTGCACTGAAACTCATGCCATGAATCTCATGTCCTGAAACTCACGCCCTGAAACTCCTGCTCTGAAACTCATCCCTGAAACTCATGCCCTGAAACTCATGCCCTGAATCTCCTGTCCTAAATCTCATGCCCTGAATCTCATGCCCTGAATCTCATGCCCTGAAACTCCTGCACTGATACAAATGTCCTGAATCTCCTGCCCTGAAACTCATGCCCTGAATCTCATGCCCTGAATCTCACGCTCTGAAACTCGTGCACTGAATCTTATTACCTCAAGTTCCTGCACTGAAACTCATGCCCTGAATCGCATGTCCTGAAACTCCTGCCCTGAATCACCTACCCTTAAACTCATGCCCTGAATCTCATGCCCTGAAACTCCTGCACTGAAACTCATGCCATGAATCTCATATCCTGAAACTCACGCCCTCAATCACATGCCCTGAAACACCTGCCCTGAAACTCATGCCCTGAAACTCATGCCCTGAAACTCATGCCCTGAATCTCATACCCTGAATCTCATGCCCTGAAACTCCTGAACTGAAACACCTGCCCTGAATCTCCTGCCCTGAAAATCATGCCCTGAATCTCATGCCCTGAATCTGATGCTCTGAAACTCGTGCACTGAATCTCATGCCCTCAAGTTCCTGCACTGAAACTCATGCCCTGAACCTCATGCCCTGAAACTCAAGCCCTGAATCTCATACCCTGAAAATCATGCCCGAAATCACATACCCTGAAACTCCTGCCCTGAAACTCATGCACTGAAACTCATGCTCTGAATCTCATGCCCTGAAACTCCTGCACTGAAACTCATGCCATGAATCTCATATCCTGAAACTCACGCCCTGAATCACATGCCCTGAAACTCCTGCCCTGAAACTCATGCATTGAAACTCCTGCCCTCAAACTCATGCACTGAAACTCATGCTCTGAATCTCATGCCCCGAAACTCCTGCAAAGAAACTCATGCCATGAATCTCATATCCTGAAACTCAGGCCCTGAATCACACGCCCTGAAACTCCTGCCCTGAAACTCAAGCCCTGAAACTCATGCCCTGAAACTCATGCCCTGAATCTCATGCCCTGAAAGTCATGCCCTGAATCTCATGCCCTGAATCTCATGCTCTGAAAATCGTGCACTGAATCTCATGCCCTGAAACTCCTGCCCTGAAACTCATGCCCTGAAACTCATGCCCTGAAACTCATGCCCCGAATCTCATGCCCTGAATCTCATGCCCTGAAACTCCTTCACTGAAACACCTGCCCTGAATCTCCTGCCCTGAAAATCATGCCCTGAATCTCATGCCCTGAATCTCATGCTCTGAAACTCGTGCACTGAATTTCATGCCCTCAAGTTCCTGCACTGAAACTCATGCCCTGAATCTCATGCCCTGAAACTCATGCCCTGAACCTCATGCCCTGAAACTCAAGCCCTGAATCTCATGCTCTGAAACTCATGCCCTAAATCATATACCCTGAAACTCCTGCCCTGAATCTCATGCCCTGAAACTCATGCCCTGAATCTCATGCCCTAAACGCCTGCACTGAAACTCATGCCATGAATCTCATATCCTGAAACTCACGCCCTGAATTACATGCCCTGAAACTCCTGCACTGAAACACCTGCCCTGAATCTCCTGCCCTGAAACTCATGCCCCGAATCTCATCCCCTGAACCTCACGCTCTGAAACTCGTGCACTGAATCTCATTACCTCAAGTTCCTGCACTGAAACTCATGCCCTGAATCGCATGTCCTGAAACTCCTGCCCTGAATCACCTACCCTGAAACTCATGCCCTGAATCTCATGCCCTGAAACTCCTGCACTGAAACTCATGCCATGAATCTCATATCCTGAAACTCACGCTCTGAATCACATGCCCTGAAACTCCTGCCCTGAAACTCATGCCCTGAAACTCATGCCCTGAAACACATGTCCTGAATCTCCTGTCCTGAAACTCATGCCCTGAATCTCATGCCCTGAATCTCTTGCCCTGAAACTCCTGCACTGAAACACCTGCCCTGAATCTCCAGCCCTGAAAATCATGCCTTGAATCTCATGCCGTGAATCTCATGCTCTGAAACTCGTGCACTGAATCTCATGCCCTCAAGTTCCTGCACTGAAACTCATGCCCTGAATCTCATGCCCTGAAACTCATGCCCTGAACCTCAAGCCCTGAAACTCAAGCCCTGAATCTCATGCCCTGAAACTCATGCCCTAAATCACATACGCTGAAAGTCCTGCCCTGAAACTCATGCACTGAAACTCTTGCCCTGAATCACATGCCCTAAAACTCCTGCCCTGAATCATCTGCCCAGAAACTCATGCCCTGAATTACATGCCCTGAAATACCTGCCCTGAATCTCATGCCCTGAAACTCATGCCCTGAATCTCATGCCCTGAAACTCCTGCCCTCAAACTCATGCACTGAAACTCATGCCCTGAATCTCATGCCTTGAAACTCCTGCCCTCAAACTCATGCACTGAAACTCATCCCCTGAATCTCATGCCTTCAAACTCCTGCCCTCAAACTCATGCACTGCAACTCATGCCCTTAATCTCATGCCCTGAAACTCCTGCACTGAAACTCATGCCATGAATCTCATATCCTGAAACTCACGCCCTGAATCACATGCCCTGAAACTCCTGCCCTGAAACTCATGCCCTGAAACTCATGACCTGAATCTCATGCCCTGAATCTCTTGCCCTGAAACTCCGGCACTGAAACACCTGCCCTGCATCTCCTGCCCTGAAAATCATGCCCTGAATCTCATGCCCTGAATCTCATGCTCTGAAACTCGTGCACTGAATCATCTGGCCAGAAACTCATGCCCTGAATTACATGCCCTGAAATACCTGCCCTGAATCTCATGCCCTGAAACTCATGCCCTGAATCTCATGCCCTGAAGCTCCTTCCCTCAAACTCATGCACTGAAACTCATGCCCTGAATCTCATGCCTTGAAACTCCTGCCCTCAAACTCATGCACTGAAACTCATGCCCTGAATCTCATGCCTTGAAACTCCTGTCCTGAATCTCATGCCCTGAAACTCATGCCCTGAGTCTCATGCCCTGAAACTCCTGTACTGAAACTCATGCCATGAATCTCATATCCTGAAACTCACACCGTGAATTACATGCCCTGAAACTCCTGCCCTGAAACTCATGCCCTGAAACTCATGCCCTGAAACCCATGCCCTGAATCTCCTGTCCTAAAACTCATGCCCTGAATCTCATGCCCTGAAACTCCTGCACTGAAACACCTGCCCTGAATCTCCCGCCCTGAAACTCATGCCCTGAATCTCATGCCCTGAATCTCACGCTCTGAAACTCGTGCACTGAATCTCATTACCTCAAGTTCATGCACTGAAACTCATGCCCTGAATCACATGTCCTGAAACTCCTGCCCTGAATCACCTACCCTGAAACTCATGCCCTGAAACTACTGCACTGAAACTCCTGCCATGAATCTCATGTCCTGAAACTCACGCCCTGAATCACATGCCCTGAAACTCCTGCCCTGAAACTCATGCACTGAAACTCATGCCCTGAATCACATGCCCTAAAACTCCTTCCCCTGAATCATCTGCCCAGAAACTCATGCCCTGAATTACATGCCCTGAAATACCTGCCCTGAATCTCATGCCCTGAAACTCATGCCCTGAAACTCCTGCACTGAAACTCATGCACTGAAACTCATGCCCTGAATCACATGCCCTAAAACTCCTGCCCTGAATCATCTGCACAGAAACTCATGCCCTGAATCTCATGCCCGAAACTCCTGCACTGAAACTCATGCCATGAATCTCATGTCCTGAAACCCACGCCCTGAAACTCCTGCTCTGAAACTCATCCCTGAAACTCATGCCCTGAAACTCATGCCCTGAATCTCCTGTCCTAAATCTCATGCCCTGAATCTCATGCCCTGAATCTCATGCCCTGAAACTCCTGCACTGATACAAATGTCCTGAATCTCCTGCCCTGAAACTCATGCCCTGAATCTCATGCCCTGAATCTCACGCTCTGAAACTCGTGCACTGAAACTCCTGCACTGAAACACCTGCCCTGAATCTCCTGCCCTGAAACTCATGCCCCGAATCTCATCCCCTGAATCTCACGCTCTGAAACTCGTGCACTGAATCTCATTACCTCAAGTTCCTGCACTGAAACTCATGCCCTGAATCGCATGTCCTGAAACTCCTGCCCTGAATCACCTACCCTGAAACTCATGCCCTGAATCTCATGCCCTGAAACTCCTGCACTGAAACTCATGCCAAGAATCTCATATCCTGAAACTCACGCCCTGAATCACATGCCCTGAAACTCCTGCCCTGAAACTCATGCCCTGAAACTCATGCCCTGAATCTCCTGTCCTGAAACTCATGCCCTGAATCTCATGCCCTGAATCTCATGCCCTGAAACTCCTGCACTGAAACACCTGCCCTGAATCTCCTGCCCTGAAAATCATGCCCTGAATCTCATGCTCTGAAACTCGTGCACTGAATCTCATGCCCTCAAGTTCCTGCACTGAAACTCATGCCCTGAATCGCATGCCCTGAAACTCATGCCCTGAACCTCATGCCCTGAAACTCAAGCCCTGAATCTCATGCCCTGAAACTCATGCCCTAAATCGCTTACGCTGAAAGTCCTGCCCTGAAACTCATGCACTGAAACTCTTGCCCTGAATCACATGCCCTAAAACTCCTGCCCTGAATCACCTGCCCAGAAACTCATGCCCTGAATTACATGCCCTGAAATACCTGCCCTGAATCTCGTGCCCTGAAACTCATGCCCTGAATCTCATGCCCTGAAACTCCTGCCCTCAAACTCATGCACGGAAACTCATGCCCTGAATCTCATGCCTTGAAACTCCTGCCCTGAAACTCATGCACTGAAACTCATCCCCTGAATCTCATGCCTTCAAACTCCTGCCCTCAAACTCATGCACTGCAACTCATGCCCGGAATCTCATGCCCTGAAACTCCTGCACTGAAAATCATGCCATGAATCTCATATCCTGAAACTCACGCTCTGAATCACATGCCCTGAAACTCCTGCCCTGAAACTCATGCCCTGAAACTCAAGCCCTGAATCTGATGCCCTGAATGTCTTGCCCTGAAACTCCTGCACTGAAACACCAGCCCTGCATCTCCTGCCCTGAAAATCATGCCCTGAATCTCATGCTCTGAATCTCATGCTCTGAAACTCGTGCACTGAATCTCATGCCCTCAAGTTCCTGCACTGAAACTCATGCCCTGAATCTCATGCCCTGAAACTCATGCCCTGAACCTCATGCCCTGAAACTCAAGCCCTGAATCTCATGCCCTGAAACTCATGCCCTAAATCACATACCCTGAAACACCTGCCCTGAAACTCATGCACTGAAACTCATGCCCTGAATCACATGCCCTAAATCTCTTGCACTTAATCATCTGGCCAGAAACTCATGCTCTGAATTACATGCCCTGAAATACCTGCACTGAATCTCATGCCCTGAAACTCATGCCCTGAATCACATGCCCTGAAGCTCCTGCCATCAAACTCATGCACTGAAACTCATGCCCTGAATCTCATGCCTTGAAACTCCTGCCCTCAAACTCATGCACTGAAACTCATGCCCTGAATCTCATGCCTTGAAACTCCTGTCCTGAATCTCGTGCCCTGAAACTCATGCCCTGAGTCTCATGCCCTGAAACTCCTGTACTGAAACTCATGCCATGAATCTCATATCCTGAAACTCACGCCGTGAATTACATGCCCTGAAACTCCTGCCCTGAAACTCATACCCTGAAATTCATGCCCTGAATCTCATGCCCTGAAACTCATGCCCTGAATCTCCTGTCCTGAAACTCATGCCCTGAATCTCATGCCCTCAAGTTCCTGCACTGAAACTCATGCCCTGAAACTCAAGCCCTGAATCTCATGCCCTGACACTCATGCCCTAAATCACATACCCTGATACTCCTGCCCTGAAACTCATGCACTGAAACTCATCCCCTGAATCTCATGCCTTCAAACTCCTGCCCTCAAACTCATGCACTGCAACTCATGCCCGGAATCTCATGCCCTGAAACTCCTGCACTGAAACTCATGCCATGAATCTCATATCCTGAAACTCACGCCCTGAATCACATGCCCTGAAACTCCTGCCCTGAAACTCATGCCCTGAAACTCATGCCCTGAATCTCATGCCCTGAATCTCTTGCCCTGAAACTCCTGCACTGAAACACCAGCCCTGCATCTCCTGCCCTGAAAATCATGCCCTGAATCTCATGCCCTGAATCTCATGCTCTGAAACTCGTGCACTGAATCTCATGCCCTCAAGTTCCTGCACTGAAACTCATGCCCTGAATCTCATGCCCTGAAACTCATGCCCTGAACCTCATGCCCTGAAACTCAAGCCCTGAATCTCATGCCCTGAAACTCATGCCCTAAATCAGATACCCTGAAACACCTGCCCTGAAACTCATGCACTGAAACTCATGCCCTGAACCACATGCCCTAAAGCTCTTGCACTGAATCATCTGGCCAGAAACTCATGCCCTGAATTACATGCCCTGAAATACCTGCACTGAATCTCATGCCCTGAAACTCATGCCCTGAATCTCATGCCCTGAAGCTCCTGCCATCAAACTCATGCACTGAAACTCATGCCCTGAATCTCATGCCTTGAAACTCCTGCCCTCAAACTCATGCACTGAAACTCATGCCCTGAATCTCATGCCTTGAAACTCCTGTCCTGAATCTCGTGCCCTGAAACTCATGCCCTGAGTCTCATGCCCTGAAACTCCTGTACTGAAACTCATGCCATGAATCTCATATCCTGAAACTCACGCCGTGAATTACATGCCCTGAAATTCATGCCCTGAATCTCTAGCCCTGAAACTCATGCCCTGAATCTCCTATCCTGAAACTCATGCCCTGAATCTCAGGCCCTCAAGTTCCTGCACTGAAACTCATGCCCTGAAACTCAAGCCCTGAATCTCATGCCCTGACACTCATGCCCTAAATCACATACCCTGATACTCCTGCCCTGAAACTCATGCACTGAAACTCATGCCCTGAATCACATGCCCTAAAGCTCCTGCCCTGAATCATCTGCCCAGAAACTCATGCCCTGAATTACATGCCCTGAAATACCTGCCCTGAATCTCATGCCCTGAAACTCATGCCCTGAATCTCCTGTCCAAAAACTCATGTACTGAATCTCATGCCCTGAATCTCATGCCCTGAAACTGCTGCACTGAAACACCTGCCCTGAATCTCCAGCCCTGAAACTCATGCCCTGAATCTCATGCCCTGACTCTCACGCTCTGAAACTCGTGCACTGAAACTCATGCCCTGAATCTCACGCCTTGAAACTCCTGCCCTCAAACTCATGCACTGAAACTCATGCCCGGAATCTCATTCCCTGAAAATCCTGCAGTGAAACTCATGCCATGAATCTCATATCCTGAAACTCACGCCCTGAATCACATGCCCTGAAACTCCTGCCCTGAAACTCATGCCCTGAAACTCATGCCCTGAATCTCATGCCCTGAATCTCATGCCCTGAAACTCCTGCAATGAAACACCTGCCCTGCATCTCCTGCCCTGAAAATCATGCCCTGAATCTCATCCCCTGAATCTCATGCTCTGAAACTCGTGCACTGAATCTCATGCCCTCAAGTTCCTGCACTGAAACTCATGCCCTGAATCTCTTGCCCTGAAACCCATGCCCTGAAGCTCATGCCCTGAAACTCAACCCTTGAATCTCAAGCCCTGAATCACATGCCCTAAAACTCCTGCCCTGAATCATCTGCCCAGAAACTCATGCACTGAATTACATGCCCTGAAATACCTGCCCTGATCTCATGCCCTGAAACTCATGCCCTGAATCTCATGCCCTGAAACTCCTTCCCTCAAACTCATGCACTGAAACTCATGCCCTGAATCTCATGCCCTGAAACTCCTGCACTGAAACACCTGCCCTGAATCTCCTGCCCTGAAACTCATGCCCCGAATCTCATCCCCTGAATCTCACGCTCTGAAACTCGTGCACTGAATCTCATTACCTCAAGTTCCTGCACTGAAACTCATGCCCTGAATCGCATGTCCTGAAACTCCTGCCCTGAATCACCTACCCTGAAACTCATGCCCTGAATCTCATGCCCTGAAACTCCTGCACTGAAACTCATGCCAAGAATCTCATATCCTGAAACTCACGCCCTGAATCACATGCCCTGAAACTCCTGCCCTGAAACTCATGCCCTGAAACTCATGCCCTGAATCTCCTGTCCTGAAACTCATGCCCTGAATCTCATGCCCTGAATCTCATGCCCTGAAACTCCTGCCCTGAAACACCTGCCCTGAATCTCCTGCCCTGAAAATCATGCCCTGAATCTCATGCTCTGAAACTCGTGCACTGAATCTCATGCCCTCAAGTTCCTGCACTGAAACTCATGCCCTGAATCGCTTGCCCTGAAACTCATGCCCTGAACCTCATGACCTGAAACTCAAGCCCTGAATCTCATGCCCTGAAACTCATGCCCTAAATCGCTTACGCTGAAAGTCCTGCCCTGAAACTCATGCACTGAAACTCTTGCCCTGAATCACATGCCCTAAAACTCCTGCCCTGAATCACCTGCCCAGAAACTCATGCCCTGAATTACATGCCCTGAAATACCTGCCCTGAATCTCATGCCCTGAACTCATGCCCTGAATCTCATGCCCTGAAACTCCTGCCCTCAAACTCATGCACTGAAACTCATGCCCTGAATCTCATGCCTTGAAACTCCTGCCCTGAAACTCATGCACTGAAACTCATCCCCTGAATCTCATGCCTTCAAACTCCTGCCCTCAAACTCATGCACTGCAACTCATGCCCGGAATCTCATGCCCTGAAACTCCTGCACTGAAAATCATGCCATGAATCTCATATCCTGAAACTCACGCCCTGAATCACATGCCCTGAAACTCCTGCCCTGAAACTCATGCCCTGAAACTCAAGCCCTGAATCTGATGCCCTGAATGTCTTGCCCTGAAACTCCTGCACTGAAACACCAGCCCTGCATCTCCTGCCCTGAAAATCATGCCCTGAATCTCATGCCCTGAATCTCATGCTCTGAAACTCGTGCACTGAATCTCATGCCCTCAAGTTCCTGCACTGAAACTCATGCCCTGAATCTCATGCCCTGAAACTCATGCCCTGAACCTCATGCCCTGAAACTCAAGCCCTGAATCTCATGCCCTGAAACTCATGCCCTAAATCACATACCCTGAAACACCTGCCCTGAATCTCATGCCCTGAAACTCCTTCCCTCAAACTCATGCACTGAAACTCATGCCCTGAATCTCATGCCCTGAAACTCCTGCACTGAAACACCTGCCCTGAATCTCCTGCCCTGAAACTCATGCCCCGAATCTCATCCCCTGAATCTCACGCTCTGAAACTCGTGCACTGAATCTCATTACCTCAAGTTCCTGCACTGAAACTCATGCCCTGAATCGCATGTCCTGAAACTCCTGCCCTGAATCACCTACCCTGAAACTCATGCCCTGAATCTCATGCCCTGAAACTCCTGCACTGAAACTCATGCCAAGAATCTCATATCCTGAAACTCACGCCCTGAATCACATGCCCTGAAACTCCTGCCCTGAAACTCATGCCCTGAAACTCATGCCCTGAATCTCCTGTCCTGAAACTCATGCCCTGAATCTCATGCCCTGAATCTCATGCCCTGAAACTCCTGCCCTGAAACACCTGCCCTGAATCTCCTGCCCTGAAAATCATGCCCTGAATCTCATGCTCTGAAACTCGTGCACTGAATCTCATGCCCTCAAGTTCCTGCACTGAAACTCATGCCCTGAATCGCTTGCCCTGAAACTCATGCCCTGAACCTCATGACCTGAAACTCAAGCCCTGAATCTCATGCCCTGAAACTCATGCCCTAAATCGCTTACGCTGAAAGTCCTGCCCTGAAACTCATGCACTGAAACTCTTGCCCTGAATCACATGCCCTAAAACTCCTGCCCTGAATCACCTGCCCAGAAACTCATGCCCTGAATTACATGCCCTGAAATACCTGCCCTGAATCTCATGCCCTGAACTCATGCCCTGAATCTCATGCCCTGAAACTCCTGCCCTCAAACTCATGCACTGAAACTCATGCCCTGAATCTCATGCCTTGAAACTCCTGCCCTGAAACTCATGCACTGAAACTCATCCCCTGAATCTCATGCCTTCAAACTCCTGCCCTCAAACTCATGCACTGCAACTCATGCCCGGAATCTCATGCCCTGAAACTCCTGCACTGAAAATCATGCCATGAATCAAATATCCTGAAACTCACGCCCTGAATCACATGCCCTGAAACTCCTGCCCTGAAACTCATGCCCTGAAACTCAAGCCCTGAATCTGATGCCCTGAATGTCTTGCCCTGAAACTCCTGCACTGAAACACCAGCCCTGCATCTCCTGCCCTGAAAATCATGCCCTGAATCTCATGCCCTGAATCTCATGCTCTGAAACTCGTGCACTGAATCTCATGCCCTCAAGTTCCTGCACTGAAACTCATGCCCTGAATCTCATGCCCTGAAACTCATGCCCTGAACCTCATGCCCTGAAACTCAAGCCCTGAATCTCATGCCCTGAAACTCATGCCCTAAATCACATACCCTGAAACACCTGCCCTGAAACTCATGCACTGAAACTCATGCCCTGAATCACATGTCCTAAAACTCTTGCACTTAATCATCTGGCCAGAAACTCATGCCCTGAATTACATGCCCTGAAATACCTGCACTGAATCTCATGCCCTGAAACTCATGCCCTGAATCTCATGCCCTGAAGCTCCTGCCATCAAACTCATGCACTGAAACTCATGCCCTGAATCTCATGCCTTGAAACTCCTGCCCTCAAACTCATGCACTGAAACTCATGCCCTGAATCTCATGCCTTGAAACTCCTGTCCTGAATCTCGTGCCCTGAAACTCATGCCCTGAGTCTCATGCCCTGAAACTCCTGTACTGAAACTCATGCCATGAATCTCATATCCTGAAACTCACACCGTGAATTACATGCCCTGAAACTCCTGCCCTGAAACTCATACCCTGAAATTCATGCCCTGAATCTCATGCCCTGAAACTCATGCCCTGAATCTCCTGTCCTGAAACTCATGCCCTGAATCTCATGCCCTCAAGTTCCTGCACTGAAACTCATGCCCTGAAACTCAAGCCCTGAATCTCATGCCCTGACACTCATGCCCTAAATCACATACCCTGATACTCCTGCCCTGAAACTCATGCACTGAAACTCATGCCCTGAATCACATGCCCTAAAGCTCCTGCCCTGAATCATCTGCCCAGAAACTCATGCCCTGAATTACATGCCCTGAAATACCTGCCCTGAATCTCATGCCCTGAAACTCATGCCCTGAATCTCCTGTCCAAAAACTCATGTACTGAATCTCATGCCCTGAATCTCATGCCCTGAAACTCCTGCACTGAAACACCTGCCCTGAATCTCCAGCCCTGAAACTCATGCCCTGAATCTCATGCCCTGACTCTCACGCTCTGAAACTCGTGCACTGAAACTCATGCCCTGAATCTCATGCCTTGAAACTCCTGCCCTCAAACTCATGCACTGAAACTCATGCCCGGAATCTCATGCCCTGAAACTCCTGCAGTGAAACTCATGCCATGAATCTCATATCCTGAAACTCACGCCCTGAATCACATGCCCTGAAACTCCTGCCCTGAAACTCATGCCCTGAAACTCATGCCCTGAATCTCATGCCCTGAATCTCATGCCCTGAAACTCCTGCACTGAAACACCTGCCCTGCATCTCCTGCCCTGAAAATCATGCCCTGAATCTCATCCCCTGAATCTCATGCTCTGAAACTCGTGCACTGAATCTCATGCCCTCAGGTTCCTGCACTGAAACTCATGCCCTGAATCTCTTGCCCTGAAAACCATGCCCTGAACCTCATGCCCTGAAACTCAACCCTAGAATCTCAAGCCCTGAATCACATGCCCTAAAACTCCTGCCCTGAATCATCTGCCCAGAAATTCATGCACTGAATTACATGCCCTGAAATACCTGCCCTGAATCTCATGCCCTGAAACTCATGCCCTGAATCTCATGCCCTGAAACTCCTGCACTGAAACTCATGCACAGAAACTCATGCCCGGAATCACATGCACTAAAACTCCTGCCCTGAATCATCAGCCCAGAAACTCATGCCCTGAATAACATGCCCTGAAATACCTGCCCTGAATCTCATGCCCTGAAACTCATGCCCTGAAACTCCTGCACTGAAACTCATGCCTTGAATCTCATATCCTGAAACTCACGCCCTGAATTACATGCCCTGAAACTCCTGCACTGAATCATCTGGCCAGAATCTCATGCCCTGAATTACATGCCCTGAAATACCTGCCCTGAATCTCATGCCCTGAAACTCATGCCCTGAATCTGATGCACAGAAGCTCCTGCCCTCAAACTCATGCACTGAAACTCATGCCCTGAATCTCATGCCTTGAAACTCCTGCCCTCAAACTCATGCACTGAAACTCATGCCCTGAGTCTCATGCCCTGAAACTCCTGTACTGAAACTCATGCCATGAATCTCATATCCTGAAACTCACGCCGTGAATTACATGCCCTGAAACTCCTGCCCTGAAACTCATACCCTGAAATTCATGCCTTGAAACTCATGCACTGAAACTCATGCCCTGAATCTCCTGTCCTGAAACTCAAGCCCTGAATCTCATGCCCTGAAACTCCTGTACTGAAACTCATGCCATGAATCTCATATCCTGAAACTCACGCCGTGAATTACATGCCCTGAAACTCCTGCCCTGAAACTCATACCCTGAAATTCATGCCTTGAAACTCATGCACTGAAACTCATGCCCTGAATCTCCTGTCCTGAAACTCAAGCCCTGAATCTCATGCCCTGAAACTCATGCCCTAAATCACATACGCTGAAACTCCTGCCCTGAAACTCATGCACTGAAACTCTTGCCCTGAATCACATGCCCTAAAACTCCTGCCCTGAATCATCTGCCCAGAAACTCATGCCCTGAATTACATGCCCTGAAATACCTGCCCTGAATCTCATGCCCTGAAACTCATGCCCTGAATCTCATGCCCTGACACTCCTGCCCTCAAACTCATGCACTGAAACTCATCCCCTGAATCTCATGCCTTTAAACTCCTGGCCTCAAACTCATGCACTGCAACTCATGCCCGGAATCTCATGCCCTGAAACTCCTGCACTGAAACTCATGCCATGAATCTCATATCCTGAAACTCACGCCCTGAATCACATGCCCTGAAACTCCTGCCCTGAAACTCATGCCCAGATACTCATGCCCTGAATCTCATGCCCTGAATCTCTTGCCCTGAAACTCCCTCACTGAAACACCTGCCCTGCATCTCCTGCCCTGAAAATCATGCCCTGAATCTCATGTGCTGAATCTCATGCTCTGAAACTCGTGCACTGAATCATCTGGCCAGAAACTAATGCCCTGAATTACATGCCCTGAAATTCCTGCCCTGAATCTCATGCCCTGAAACTCATGCCTTGAATCTCATGCCCTGAAGCTCCTGCCCTCAAACTCATGCACTGAAACTCATGCCCTGAATCTCATGCCTTGAAACTCCTGCCCTCAAACTCATGCACTGAAACTCATGCCCTGAATCTCATGCCTTGAAACTCCTGTCCTGAATCACATGCCCTAAAACTCCTGCCCTGAATCATCTGCCCAGAAACTCATGCCCTGAATTACATGCCCTGAAATACCTGCCCTGAATCTCATGCCCTGAAACTCACGCCCTGAATCTCATGCCCTGAAACTCCTGCACTGAAACTCATGCCATGAATCTCATATCCTGAAACTCACGCCCTGAATTACATGCCCTGAAACTCCTGCCCTGAAACTCATGCCCTGAAACTCATGCCCTGAATCTCATGCCCTGAAACTCCTGCACTGAAACACCTGCCCTGAATCTCCTGCCCTGAAACTCATGCCCTGAATCTCATGACCTGAATCTCATGCTTTGAAACTCGTGCACTGAATCTCATGACCTCAAGATCCTGCACTGAAACTCATGCCCTGAATCTCATGTCCTGAAACTCCTGCCCTGAATCACCTACCCTGAAACTCATGCCCTGAATCTCATGCCCTGAAACTCCTGCACTGAAACTCATGCCATGAATCTCATATCCTGAAACTCACGCCCTGAATCACATGCCCTGAAACTCCTGCCCTGAAACTCATGCCCTGAAACTCATGCCCTGAAACTCATGCCCTGAATCTCCTGTCCTGAAACTTATGCCCTGAATCTCATGCCCTGAATCTCATGCCCTGAAACTCCTGCACTGAAACACCTGCCCTGAATCTCCTGCCCTGAAAATCATGCCCTGAATCTCATGCCCTGAATCTCATGCCCTGAAACTCAAGCCCTGAATCTCATGCCCTGAAACTCTTGCCCGAAATCACATACCCTGAAACCCCTGCCCTGAAACTCATGCACTGAAACTCATGCCCTGAATCACATGCCCTAAAACTCCTGCCCTGAATCATCTGCCCAGAAACTCATGCCCTGAATTACATGCCCTGAAATATCTGCCCTGAATCTCATGCCCTAAAACTCATGCCCTGAATCTCATGCCCTGAAACTCCTGCACTGAAACTCATGCCCTGAAACTCATGCCCTGAATCACATGCCCTATAACTCCTGCCCTGAATCAGCTGCCCAGAAACTCATGCCCTGAATTACATGCCCTGAAATATCCGTCCTGAATCTCATGCCCTGAAACTCATGCCCTGAATCTCATGCCCTGAAACTCCTGCCCTCAAACTCATGCACTGAAACTGATGCCCTGAATCTCATGCCTTGAAACTCCTGCCCTCAAACTTATGCACTGAAACTCATGCCCTGAAACTCCTGCACTGAAACTCATGCCATGAATCTCATATCCTGAAACTCATGCCCTGAATCTCATGCCCTGAATCTCATGCCCCGAAACTCCTGCACTGAAACACCTGCCCTGAATCTCCTGCCCTGAAAATCATGCCCTGAAACTCAAGCCCTGAATCTCATGCACTGAAACTCATGCCCTAAATCTCATACCCTGAATCTCCTGCCCTGAAACTCATGCACTGAAACTCATGCCCTGTATCACATGCTCTAAAACTCCTGCCCTGAATCATCTGCCCAGAAATTCATGCCCTGAATTACATGCCCTGAAATTCCTGCCCTGAATCTCAAGCCCTGAAACTCATGCCCTGAATCTCATGCCCTGAAACTCCTGCCCTCAAACTCATGCAGTGAAACTCAAGCCCTGAATTTCATGCCTTGAAACTCCTGTCCTGAATCTCATGCCCTGAAACTCATGCCCTGAATCTCATGCCTTGAAACTCCTGCACTGAAACTCATGCCATGAATCTCATATCCTGAAACTCACGCACTGAATTACATGCCCTGAAACTCCTGCCTTGAAACGCATGCCCTGAAACTCATTCCCTGAATCTCCTTTCCTAAAACTCATGCCCTGAATCTCATGCCCTGAAACTCCTGCTCTGAAACACGTGCCCTGAATCTCCTGCCTTGTAAATCATGCCCTGAATCTCATGCCCTGAATCTCATGCTCTGAAACTCGTGCACTGAATCTCATGCCCTCAAGTTCCTGCACTGAAACTCATGCCCTGAATCTCATGCCCTGAAACTCATGCCCTGAACCTCATGCCCTGAAACTCAAGCCCTGAATCTCATGCCCTGAAACTCATGCCCTAAATCACATACCCTGAAACTCCTGCCCTGAAACTCATGCACTGAATCTCATGCCCTGAACCACATGCCCTAAAACTAATGCCCTGAATCATCTGCCTAGAAACTCATGCCCTGAATTACATGCCCTGAAATACCTGCCCTGAATCTCATGCCCTGAAACTCATGCCCTGAATCTCATGCCCTGAAACTCCTGCCCTCAAACTCATGCACTGAAACTCATGCCCTGAATCTCATGCCTTGAAACTCCTGCCCTCAAATTCATGCACTGAAACTCATGCCCTGAATCTCATGCCCTGAAACACCTGCACTGAATCTCATGCCATGAATTTCATATCCTGAAACTGACGCCTTGAATCACATGCCCTGAAACTCCTGCCCTGAAACTCATGCCCTGAAACTCATGCCCTGAATATTATGCCCTGAATCTCGTGCCCTGAAACTCCTGCACTGAAACACCTGCCCTCAATCTCCTGCCCTGAAAATGAAGCCCTGAATCTCATGCTCTAAAACTCGTGCACTGAATATCATGCCCTCAATTAACTGCACTGAAACTCATGCCCTGAATCTCATGCCCTGAAACTCATGCCCTGAACCTCATGCCCTGAAACTCTTGCCCTGAAACTCATGCACTGAAACTCATGCCCTGAATCACATGCCCTAAAACTCCTGCCCTGAATCATCTGCCAAGAAACTCATGCCCTGAATTACATGCCCTGAAATACCTGCCCTGAATCTCATGCCCTGAAACTCATGCCCTGAATCTCTTGCCCTGAAACTCCTGCACTGAAACTCATGCACTGAAACTAATGCCCTGAATCACATGCCCTAAAACTCCTGCCCTGAATCATCTGCCCAGAAAATCATGCCCTGAATTACATGCCCTGAAACTCCTGCCCTGAAACTCCTGCACTGAAACTCATGCCATGAATCTCATATCCTGAAACTCACGCCCTGAATTACATGCCCTGAAACTCCTGCCCTGAAACTCATGCCCTGAAATTCATGCCCTGAATCTCATGCCCTGAAACTCCTGCACTGAAACACCTGCCCTGAATCTCCTGCCCTGAAACTCATTCCCTGAATCTCATGACCTGAATCTCATGCTTTGAAACTCGTGCACTGAATCTCATGACCTCAAGTTCCTGCACTGAAACTCATGCCCTGAATCTCATGTCCTAAAACTCCTGCCCTGAATCACCTACCCTGAAACTCATGCCCTGAATCTCATGCCCTGAAACTCCTGCACTGAAACTCATGCCATGAATCTCATATCCTGAAACTCACGCCCTGAATCACATGCCCTGAAACTCCTGCCCTGAAACTCATGCTCTGAAACTCATGCCCTGAATCTCCTGTCCTGAAACTCATGCCCTGAATCTCATGCCCTGAATCTCATGCCCTGAAACTCCTGCACTGAAACACCTGCCCTGAATCTCCTGCCCTGAAAATCATGCCCTGAATCTCATGCCCTGAATCTCATGCTCTGAAACTCATGCCCTGAATCTCATGCCCTGAAACTCAAGCCCTGAATCTCCTGTCCTAAAACTCATGCCCTGAATCTCATGCCCTGAATCTCATGCCCTGAAACTCCTGCACTGAAACACCTGCCCTGAATCTCCTGCCATGAAACTCATGCCCTGAATCTCATGCCCTGAATCTCACGCTCTGAATCTCGTGCACTGAATCTCATGACCTCAAGTTCCTGCACTGAAACTCATGCCCTGAATCACATGCCCTAAAACTCCTGCCCTGAATCATCTGCCCAGAAACTCATGCCCTGAATTACATGCCCTGAAATTCCTGCCCTGAATCTCATGCCCTGAAACTCATGCCCTGAATCTCATGCCCTGAAACTCCTGTCCTCAAACTCATGGAGTGAAACTCATGCCCTGAATCTCATGCCTTGAAACTCCTGTCCTGAATCACCTGCACTGATCTCATGCCATGAATCTCATATCCTGAAATTTACGCCCTGAATCACATGCCCTGAAACTCCTGCCCTGAAACTCCTGCACTGAAATACCTGCCCTGAATCTCATGCCCTGAAACTCATGCCCTAAACTTCATGCCCTGAAACTCAAGCCCTGAATCTCATGCCCTGAAAATCATGCCCTGAAACTCATGCCCTGAATCACATGCCCTAAAACTCCTGCCCTGAATCAGCTATCCAGAAACTCATGCCCTGAATTACATGCCCTGAAATACCTGCCCTGAATCTCATGCCCTGAAACTCATGCCCTGAATCTCATGCCCTGAAACTCCTGCCCTCAAACTCATGCACTGAAACTCATGCCCTGAAACTCCTGCACTGAAACTCATGCCATGAATCTCATATCCTGAAACTCATGCCCTGAATCTCATGCCCTGAATCTCATGCCCAGAAAATCATGCCCTGAAACTCAAGCCCAGAATCTCATGCACTGAAACTCATGCCCTAAATCTCATACCCTGAATCTCCTGCCCTGAAACTCATGCACTGATACTCATGCCCTGAATCACATGCCCTAAAACTCCTGCCCTGAATCATCTGCCCAGAAACTCATGCCCTGAATTACATGCCCTGAAATTCCTGCCCTGAATCTCATGCCCTGAAACTCATGCCCTGAATCTCATGCCCTGAAACTCCTGCCCTCAAACTCATGCACTGAAACTCATGCCCTGAATCTCATGCCCTGAAGCTCCTGCCCTCAAACTCATGCACTGAAACTCATGCCCTGAATCTCATGCCTTGAAACTCCTGCCCTCAAACTCATGCACTGAAACTCATGCCCTGAATCTCATGCCTTGAAACTCCTGTCCTGAATCACATGCCCTAAAACTCCTGCCCTGAATCATCTGCCCAGAAACTCATGCCCTGAATTACATGCCCTGAAATACCTGCCCTGAATCTCATGCCCTGATACTCACGCCCTGAATCTCATGCCCTGAAACTCCTGCACTGAAACTCATGCCATGAATCTCATATCCTGAAACTCACGCCCTGAATCTCATGCCCTGAAACTCCTGCCCTCAAACTCATGCACTGAAACTCATGCCCTGAAACTCCTGCACTGAAACTCATGCCATGAATCTCATGTCCTAAAACTCCTGCCCTGAATCACCTACCCTGAAACTCATGCCCTGAATCTCATGCCCTGAAACTCCTGCACTGAAACTCATGCCATGAATCTCATATCCTGAAACTCACGCCCTGAATCACATGCCCTGAAACTCCTGCCCTGAAACTCATGCTCTGAAACTCATGCCCTGAATCTCCTGTCCTGAAACTCATGCCCTGAATCTCATGCCCTGAATCTCATGCCCTGAAACTCCTGCACTGAAACACCTGCCCTGAATCTCCTGCCATGAAACTCATGCCCTGAATCTCATGCCCTGAATCTCACGCTCTGAATCTCGTGCACTGAATCTCATGACCTCAAGTTCCTGCACTGAAACTCATGCCCTGAATCACATGCCCTAAAACTCCTGCCCTGAATCATCTGCCCAGAAACTCATGCCCTGAATTACATGCCCTGAAATTCCTGCCCTGAATCTCATGCCCTGAAACTCATGCCCTGAATCTCATGCCCTGAAACTCCTGTCCTCAAACTCATGGAGTGAAACTCATGCCCTGAATCTCATGCCTTGAAACTCCTGTCCTGAATCACCTGCACTGATCTCATGCCATGAATCTCATATCCTGAAATTTACGCCCTGAATCACATGCCCTGAAACTCCTGCCCTGAAACTCCTGCACTGAAATACCTGCCCTGAATCTCATGCCCTGAAACTCATGCCCTAAACTTCATGCCCTGAAACTCAAGCCCTGAATCTCATGCCCTGAAAATCATGCCCTGAAACTCATGCCCTGAATCACATGCCCTAAAACTCCTGCCCTGAATCAGCTATCCAGAAACTCATGCCCTGAATTACATGCCCTGAAATACCTGCCCTGAATCTCATGCCCTGAAACTCATGCCCTGAATCTCATGCCCTGAAACTCCTGCCCTCAAACTCATGCACTGAAACTCATGCCCTGAAACTCCTGCACTGAAACTCATGCCATGAATCTCATATCCTGAAACTCATGCCCTGAATCTCATGCCCTGAATCTCATGCCCAGAAAATCATGCCCTGAAACTCAAGCCCAGAATCTCATGCACTGAAACTCATGCCCTAAATCTCATACCCTGAATCTCCTGCCCTGAAACTCATGCACTGATACTCATGCCCTGAATCACATGCCCTAAAACTCCTGCCCTGAATCATCTGCCCAGAAACTCATGCCCTGAATTACATGCCCTGAAATTCCTGCCCTGAATCTCATGCCCTGAAACTCATGCCCTGAATCTCATGCCCTGAAACTCCTGCCCTCAAACTCATGCACTGAAACTCATGCCCTGAATCTCATGCCCTGAAGCTCCTGCCCTCAAACTCATGCACTGAAACTCATGCCCTGAATCTCATGCCTTGAAACTCCTGCCCTCAAACTCATGCACTGAAACTCATGCCCTGAATCTCATGCCTTGAAACTCCTGTCCTGAATCACATGCCCTAAAACTCCTGCCCTGAATCATCTGCCCAGAAACTCATGCCCTGAATTACATGCCCTGAAATACCTGCCCTGAATCTCATGCCCTGATACTCACGCCCTGAATCTCATGCCCTGAAACTCCTGCACTGAAACTCATGCCATGAATCTCATATCCTGAAACTCACGCCCTGAATCTCATGCCCTGAAACTCCTGCCCTCAAACTCATGCACTGAAACTCATGCCCTGAAACTCCTGCACTGAAACTCATGCCATGAATCTCATATCCTGAAACTCATGCCCTGAATCTCATGCCCTGAATCTCATGCCCAGAAAATCATGCCCTGAAACTCAAGCCCAGAATCTCATGCACTGAAACTCATGCCCTAAATCTCATACCCTGAATCTCCTGCCCTGAAACTCATGCACTGATACTCATGCCCTGAATCACATGCCCTAAAACTCCTGCCCTGAATCATCTGCCCAGAAACTCATGCCCTGAATTACATGCCCTGAAATTCCTGCCCTGAATCTCATGCCCTGAAACTCATGCCCTGAATCTCATGCCCTGAAACTCCTGCCCTCAAACTCATGCACTGAAACTCATGCCCTGAATCTCATGCCCTGAAGCTCCTGCCCTCAAACTCATGCACTGAAACTCATGCCCTGAATCTCATGCCTTGAAACTCCTGCCCTCAAACTCATGCACTGAAACTCATGCCCTGAATCTCATGCCTTGAAACTCCTGTCCTGAATCACATGCCCTAAAACTCCTGCCCTGAATCATCTGCCCAGAAACTCATGCCCTGAATTACATGCCCTGAAATACCTGCCCTGAATCTCATGCCCTGATACTCACGCCCTGAATCTCATGCCCTGAAACTCCTGCACTGAAACTCATGCCATGAATCTCATATCCTGAAACTCACGCCCTGAATTACATGCCCTGAAACTCCTGCCCTGAAACTCATGCCCTGAAACTCATGCCCTGAATCTCATGCCCTGAAACTCCTGCACTGAAACACCTGCCCTGAATCTCCTGCCCTGAAACTCATGCCCTGAATCTCATGACCTGAATCTCATGCTTTGAAACTCGTGCACTGAATCTCATGACCTCAAGTTCCTGCACTGAAACTCATGCCCTGAATCTCATGTCCTGAAACTCCTGCCCTGAATCACCTACCCTGAAACTCATGCCCTGAATCTCATGCCCTGAAACTCCTGCACTGAAACTCATGCCATGAATCTCATATCCTGAAACTCACGCCCTGAATCACATGCCCTGAAACTCCTGCCCTGAAACTCATGCCCTGAAACTCATGCCCTGAAACTCATGCCCTGAATCTCCTGTCCTGAAACTCATGCCCTGAATCTCATGCCCTGAAACTCCTGCACTGAAACACCTGCCCTGAATCTCCTGCCCTGAAAATCATGCCCTGAATCTCATGCCCTGAAATTCCTGCCCTGAATCTCATGCCCTGAAACTCATGCCCTGAATCTCATGCCCTGAAACTCCTGCCCTCAAACTCATGCAGTGAAACTCAAGCCCTGAATTTCATGCCTTGAAACTCCTGTCCTGAATCTCATGCCCTGAAAGTCATGCCCTGAATCTCATGCCTTGAAACTCCTGCACTGAAACTCATGCCATGAATCTCATATCCAGAAACTCACGCCCTGAATTACATGCCCTGAAACTCCTGCCTTGAAACGCATGCCCTGAAACTCATTCCCTGAATCTCCTGTCCTAAAACTCATGCCCTGAATCTCATGCCCTGAATCTCATGCCCTGAAACTCCTGCACTGAAACACCTGCCTTGAATCTCCTGCTTTGAAACTCATGCCCTGAATCTCACGCTCTGAAACTCGTGCACTGAATCTCATGACCTCAAGGTCCTGCACTGAAACTCATGCCCTGAATCTCATGTCCTGAAACTCCTGCCCTGAATCACCTACCCTGAAACTCATGCCCTGAATCTCATGCCCTGAAACTCCTGCACTGAAACTCATGCCATGTATCTCATATCCTGAAACTCACGCCCTGAATCACATGCCCTGAAACTCCTGCCCTGAAACTCATGCCCTGAAACTCATGCCCTGAAACTCATGCCCTGAATCTCCTGTCCTGAAACTCATGCCCTGAATCTCATGCCCTGAATCTCATGCCCTGAAACTCCTGCACTGAAACACCTGCCCTGAATCTCCTGCCCTGAAAATCATGCCCTGAATCTCATGCCCTGAATCTCATGCTCTGAAACTCGTGCACTGAATCTCATGCCCTCAAGTTCCTGCACTGAAACTGATGCCCTGAATCTCATGCCCTGAAACTCATGCCCTGAACCTCATGCCCTGAAACTCAAGCCCTGAATCTCATGCCCTGAAACTCATGCCCTAAATCACATACCCTGAAACTACTGCCCTGAAACTCATGTACTGAAACTCATGCCCTGAATCACATGCCCTAAAATTCCTGCCCTGAATCATCTGCCCAGAAACTCATGCCCTAAATTACATGCCCTGAAATACCTACCCTGAATCTCATGCCCTGAAACTCATGCTCTGAATCTCATGCCCTGAATCTCATGCCCTGAAACTCCTGCTCTGAAACACGTGCCCTGAATCTCCTGCCTTGAAAATCATGCCCTGAATCTCATGCCCTGAATCTCATGCTCTGAAACTCGTGCACTGAATCTCATGCCCTCAAGTTCCTGCACTGAAACTCATGCCCTGAATCTCATGCCCTGAAACTCATGCCCTGAACCTCATGCCCTGAAACTCAAGCCCTGAATCTCATGCCCTGAAACTCATGCCCTAAATCACATACCCTGAAACTCCTGCCCTGAAACTCATGCACTGAATCTCATGCCCTGAACCACATGCCCTAAAACTAATGCCCTGAATCATCTGCCTAGAAACTCATGCCCTGAATTACATGCCCTGAAATACCTGCCCTGAATCTCATGCCCTGAAACTCATGCCCTGAATCTCATGCCCTGAAACTCCTGCCCTCAAACTCATGCACTGAAACTCATGCCCTGAATCTCATGCCTTGAAACTCCTGCCCTCAAATTCATGCACTGAAACTCATGCCCTGAATCTCATGCCCTGAAACACCTGCACTGAATCTCATGCCATGAATTTCATATCCTGAAACTGACGCCTTGAATCACATGCCCTGAAACTCCTGCCCTGAAACTCATGCCCTGAAACTCATGCCCTGAATCTCATGCCCTGAATCTCGTGCCCTGAAACTCCTGCACTGAAACACCTGCCCTCAATCTCCTGCCCTGAAAATGAAGCCCTGAATCTCATGCTCTAAAACTCGTGCACTGAATATCATGCCCTCAATTAACTGCACTGAAACTCATGCCCTGAATCTCATGCCCTGAAACTCATGCCCTGAACCTCATGCCCTGAAACTCAAGCCCTGAATCTCATGCCCTGAAACTCTTGCCCTAAATCACATACCCTGAAACTCCTACCCTGAAACTCATGCACTGAAACTCATGCCCTGAATCACATGCCCTAAAACTCCTGCCCTGAATCATCTGCCCAGAAACTCATGCCCTGAATTACATGCCCTGAAATACCTGCCCTGAATCTCATGCCCTGAAACTCATGCCCTGAATCTCTTGCCCTGAAACTCCTGCACTGAAACTCATGCACTGAAACTAATGCCCTGAATCACATGCCCTAAAACTCCTGCCCTGAATCATCTGCCCAGAAAATCATGCCCTGAATCTCATGCCCTGAAACTCATGCCCTGAACATCATGCCCTGAAACTCAAGCCCTGAATCTCATGCCCTGAAAATCATGCCCTGAAACTCATGCCCTGAATCACATGCCCTAAAACTCCTGCCCTGAATCAGCTGCCCAGAAACTCATGCCCTGAATTACATGCCCTGAAATACCTGCCCTGAATCTCATGCCCTGAAACTCATGCCCTGAATCTCATGCCCTGAAACTCCTGCCCTCAAACTCATGCACTGAAACTCATGCCCTGAAACTCCTGCACTGAAACTCATGCCATGAATCTCATATCCTGAAACTCATGCCCTGAATCTCATGCCCAGAAAATCATGCCCTGAAACTCAAGCCCTGAATCTCATGCACTGAAACTCATGCCCTAAATCTCATACCCTGAATCTCCTGCCCTGAAACTCATGCACTGAAACTCATGCCCTGAATCACATGCCCTAAAACTCCTGCCCTGAATCATCTGCCCAGAAACTCATGCCCTGAATTACATGCCCTGAAATTCCTGCCCTGAATCTCATGCCCTGAAACTCATGCCCTGAATCTCATGCCCCGAAACTCCTGCCCTCAAACTCATGCAGTGAAACTCAAGCCCTGAATTTCATGCCTTGAAACTCCTGTCCTGAATCTCATGCCCTGAAACTCATGCCCTGAATCTCATGCCCTGAAACTCCTGCACTGAAACTCATGACCTCAAGGTCCTGCACTGAAACTCATGCCATGAATCTCATGTCCTGAAACTCCTGCCCTGAATCACCTACCCTGAAACTCATGCCCTGAATCTCATGCCCTGAAACTCCTGCACTGAAACTCATGCCATGTATCTCATATCCTGAAACTCACGCCCTGAATCACATGCCCTGAAACTCCTGCCCTGAAACTCATGCCCTGAAACTCATGCCCTGAAACTCATGCCCTGAAACTCCTGCCCTGAAACTCATGCCCTGAATCATATGTCCTGAAACTCATGCCCTGAATCTCCTGTCCTAAAACTCATGCCCTGAATCACATGCCCTGAAACTCTTGCACTGAAACACCTGCCCTGAATCTCCTGCCCTGAAACTCATGCCCCGAATCTCATCCCCTGAATCTCACGCTCTGAAACTCGTGCACTGAATCTCATTACCTCAAGTTCCTGCACTGAAACTCAAGCCCTGAATCGCATGTCCTGAAACTCCTGCCCTGAATCACCTACCCTGAAACTCATGCCCTGAATCTCATGCCCCGAAACTCCTGCACTGAAACTCATGCCAAGAATCTCATATCCTGAAACTCACGCCCTGAATCACCTGCCCTGAAACTCCTGCCCTGAAACTCATGCCCTGAAACTCATGCCCTGAAACTCTTGCCCTGAAACTCCTGCACTGAAACACCTGCCCTGAATCTCCTGCCCTGAAAATCATGCCCTGAATCTCATGCCCTGAATCTCATGCTCTGAAACTCGTGCACTGAATCTCATGCCCTCAAGTTCCTGCACTGAAACTCATGCCCTGAACCTCATGCCCTGAAACTCAAGCCCTGAATCTCATGCCCTGAAACTCATGCCCTAAATCACATACGCTGAAAGTCCTGCCCTGAAACTCATGCACTGAAACTCTTGCCCTGAATCTCATGCCCTAAAACTCCTGCCCTGAATCATCTGCCCAGAAACTCATGCCCTGAATTACATGCCCTGAAATACCTGCCCTGAATCTCATGCCCTGAAACTCATGCCCTGAATCTCATGCCCTGAAACTCCTGCCCTCAAACTCATGCACTGAAACTCATGCCCTGAATCTCATGCCTTGAAACTCCTGCCCTCAAACTCATGCACTGAAACTCATCCCCTGAATCTCATGCCTTCAAACTCCTGCCCTCAAACTCATGCACTGCAACTCATGCCCGGAATCTCATGCCCTGAAACTCCTGCACTGAAACTCATGCCATGAATCTCATATCCTGAAACTCACGCCCTGAATCACATGCCCTGAAACTCCTGCCCTGAAACTCATGCCCTGAAACTCATGCCCTGAATCTCATGCCCTGAATCTCTTGCCCTGAAACTCCTGCACTGAAACACCAGCCCTGCATCTCCTGCCCTGAAAATCATGCCCTGAATCTCATGCCCTGAATCTCATGCTCTGAAACTCGTGCACTGAATCTCATGCCCTCAAGTTCCTGCACTGAAACTCATGCCCTGAATCTCATGCCCTGAAACTCATGCCCTGAACCTCATGCCCTGAAACTCAAGCCCTGAATCTCATGCCCTGAAACTCATGCCCTAAATCACATACCCTGAAACACCTGCCCTGAAACTCATGCACTGAAACTCATGCCCTGAATCACATGCCCTAAATCTCTTGCACTGAATCATCTGGCCAGAAACTCATGCCCTGAATTACATGCCCTGAAATACCTGCACTGAATCTTATGCCCTGAAACTCATGCCCTGAATCTCATGCCCTGAAGCTCCTGCCCTCAAACTCATGCACTGAAACTCATGCTCTGAATCTCATGCCCTGAAACTCCTGCAAAGAAACTCATGCCATGAATCTCATATCCTGAAACTCAGGCCCTGAATCACACGCCCTAAAACTCCTGCCCTGAAACTCAAGCCCTGAAATTCATGCCCTGAAACTCATGCCCTGAATCTCATGCCCTGAAAGTCATGCCCTGAATCTCATGCCCTGAATCTCATGCTCTGAAACTCGTGCACTGAATCTCATGCCCTGAAACTCCTGCCCTGAAACTCATGCCCTGAAACTCATGCCCCGAATGTCATGCCCTGAATCTCATGCCCTGAAACTCCTTCACTGAAACACCTGCCCTGAATCTCCTGCCCTGAAAATCATGCCCTGAATCTCATGCCCTGAATCTCATGCTCTGAAACTCGTGCACTGAATCTCATGGCCTCAAGTTCCTGCACTGAAACTCATGCCCTGAATCTCATGCCCTGAAACTCATGCCCTGAACCTCATGCCCTGAAACTCAAGCCCTGAATCTCATGCTCTGAAACTCATGCCCTAAATCATATACCCTGAAACTCCTGCCCTGAATCTCATACCCTGAAACTCATGCCCTGAATCTCATGCCCTAAACGCCTGCACTGAAACTCATGCCATGAATCTCATATCCTGAAACTCACGCCCTGAATTACATGCCCTGAAACTCCTGCCCTGAAACTCATGCCCTGAATCTCCTGTCCTAAAACTCATGCCCTGAATCTCATGCCCTGAATCTCATGCCCTGAAACTCCTGCACTGAAACACCTGCCCTGAATCTCCTGCCCTGAAACTCATGCCCTGAATCTCACGCTCTGAAACTCGTGCACTGAATCTCATTACCTCAAGTTCCTGCACTGAAACTCATGCCCTGAATCGCATGTCCTGAAACTCCTGCCCTGAATCACCTACCCTGAAACTCATGCCCTGAATCTCATGCCCTGAAACTCCTGCACTGAAACTCATGCCATGAATCTCATATCCTGAAACTCACGCCCTGAATTACATGCCCTGAAACTCCTGCCCTGAAACTCCTGCCCTGAATCATCTGCCCAGAAACTCATGCCCTGAATTACAAGCCCTGAAATACCTGCCCTGAATCTCATGCCCTGAAACTCATGCCCTGAATCTCATGCCCTGAAACTTCTGCCCTCAAACTCATGCACTGAAACTCATGCCCTGAATCTCATGCCTTGAATCTCCTGCCCTCAAACTCATGCACTGAAACTCATCCCCTGAATCTCATGCCTTCAAACTCCTGCCCTCAAACTCATGCACTGCAACTCATGCCCGGAATCTCATGCCCTGAAACTCCTGCCTGAATCTCATGCCCTGAAACTCCTGCACTGAAACTCATGCCATGAATCTCATATCCTGAAACTCACGCCCTGAATTACATGCCCTGAAACTCCTGCCCCGAAACTCATGCCCTGAATCATATGTCCTGAAACTCATGCCCTGAATCTCCTGTCCTAAAACTCATGCCCTGAATCTCATGCCCTGAATCTCATGCCCTGAAACTCTTGCACTGAATCACCTGCCCTGAATCTCCTGCCCTGAAACTCATGCCCCGAATCTCATCCCCTGAATCTCACGCTCTGAAACTCGTGCACTGAATCTCATTACCTCAAGTTCCTGCACTGAAACTCATGCCCTGAATCGCATGTCCTGAAACTCCTGCCCTGAATCACCTACCCTGAAACTCATGCCCTGAATCTCATGCCCCGAAACTCCTGCACTGAAACTCATGCCAAGAATCTCATATCCTGAAACTCACGCCCTGAATCACATGCCCTGAAACTCCTGCCCTGAAACTCATGCCCTGAAACTCATGCCCTGAAACTCATGCCCTGAATCTCATGCCCTGAATCTCTTGCCCTGAAACTCCTGCACTGAAACACCTGCCCTGAATCTCCTGCCCTGAAAATCATGCCCTGAATCTCATGCCCTGAATCTCATGCTCTGAAACTCGTGCACTGAATCTCAGGCCCTCAAGTTCCTGCACTGAAACTCATGCCCTGAATCTCATGCCCTGAAACTCATGCCCTGAAACTCATGCCCTGAAACTCAAGCCCTGAATCTCATGCCCTGCAACTCATGCCCTAAATCACATACCCTGAAAGTCCTGCCCTGAAACTCATGCACTGAAACTCTTGCCCTGAATCACATGCCCTAAAACTCCTGCCCTGAATCATCTGCCCAGAAACTCATGCCCTGAATTACATGCCCTGAAATACCTGCCCTGAATCTCATGCCCTGAAACTCATGCCCTGAATCTCATGCCCTGAAACTCCTGCCCTCAAACTCATGCACTGAAACTCATGCCCTGAATCTCATGCCTTGAAACTCCTGCCCTCAAACTCATGCACTGAAACTCATCCCCTGAATCTCATGCCTTCAAACTCCTGCCCTCAAACTCATGCACTGCAACTCATGCCCGGAATCTCATGCCCTGAAACTCCTGCACTGAAACTCATGCCATGAATCTCATATCCTGAAACTCACGCCCTGAATCACATGCCCTGAAACTCCTGCCCTGAAACTCATGCCCTGAAACTCATGCCCTGAATCTCATGCCCTGAATCTCTTGCCCTGAAACTCCTGCACTGAAACACCAGCCCTGCATCTCCTGCCCTGAAAATCATGCCCTGAATCTCATGCCCTGAATCTCATGCTCTGAAACTTGTGCACTGAATCTCATGCCCTCAAGTTCCTGCACTGAAACTCATGCCCTGAATCTCATGCCCTGAAACTCATGCCCTGAACCTCATGCCCTGAAACTCAAGCCCTGAATCTCATGCCCTGAAACTCATGCCCTAAATCAGATACCCTGAAACACCTGCCCTGAAACTCATGCACTGAAACTCATGCCCTGAACCACATGCCCTAAAACTCTTGCACTGAATCATCTGGCCAGAAACTCATGCCCTGAATTACATGCCCTGAAATACCTGCACTGAATCTCATGCCCTGAAACTCATGCCCTGAATCTCATGCCCTGAAGCTCCTGCCATCAAACTCATGCACTGAAACTCATGCCCTGAATCTCATGCCTTGAAACTCCTGCCCTCAAACTCATGCACTGAAACTCATGCCCTGAATCTCATGCCTTGAAACTCCTGTCCTGAATCTCGTGCCCTGAAACTCATGCCCTGAGTCTCATGCCCTGAAACTCCTGTACTGAAACTCATGCCATGAATCTCATATCCTGAAACTCACGCCGTGAATTACATGCCCTGAAATTCATGCCCTGAATCTCTAGCCCTGAAACTCATGCCCTGAATCTCCTGTCCTGAAACTCATGCCCTGAATCTCAGGCCCTCAAGTTCCTGCACTGAAACTCATGCCCTGAAACTCAAGCCCTGAATCTCATGCCCTGACACTCATGCCCTAAATCACATACCCTGATACTCCTGCCCTGAAACTCATGCACTGAAACTCATGCCCTGAATCACATGCCCTAAAGCTCCTGCCCTGAATCATCTGCCCAGAAACTCATGCCCTGAATTACATGCCCTGAAATACCTGCCCTGAATCTCATGCCCTGAAACTCATGCCCTGAATCTCCTGTCCAAAAACTCATGTACTGAATCTCATGCCCTGAATCTCATGCCCTGAAACTGCTGCACTGAAACACCTGCCCTGAATCTCCAGCCCTGAAACTCATGCCCTGAATCTCATGCCCTGACTCTCACGCTCTGAAACTCGTGCACTGAAACTCATGCCCTGAATCTCATGCCTTGAAACTCCTGCCCTCAAACTCATGCACTGAAACTCATGCCCGGAATCTCATTCCCTGAAAATCCTGCAGTGAAACTCATGCCATGAATCTCATATCCTGAAACTCACGCCCTGAATCACATGCCCTGAAACTCCTGCCCTGAAACTCATGCCCTGAAACTCATGCCCTGAATCTCATGCCCTGAATCTCATGCCCTGAAACTCCTGCAATGAAACACCTGCCCTGCATCTCCTGCCCTGAAAATCATGCCCTGAATCTCATCCCCTGAATCTCATGCTCTGAAACTCGTGCACTGAATCTCATGCCCTCAAGTTCCTGCACTGAAACTCATGCCCTGAATCTCTTGCCCTGAAACCCATGCCCTGAAGCTCACGCCCTGAAACTCAACCCTTGAATCTCAAGCCCTGAATCACATGCCCTAAAACTCCTGCCCTGAATCATCTGCCCAGAAACTCATGCACTGAATTACATGCCCTGAAATACCTGCCCTGAATCTCATGCCCTGAAACTCATGCCCTGAATCTCATGCCCTGAAACTCCTGCACTGAAACTCATGCACAGAAACTCATGCCCGGAATCACATGCACTAAAACTCCTGCCCTGAATCATCAGCCCAGAAACTCATGCCCTGAATTACATGCCCTGAAATACCTGCCCTGAATCTCATGCCCTGAAACTCATGCCCTGAAACTCCTGCACAGAAACTCATGCCATGAATCTCATATCCTGAAACTCACGCCCTGAATTACATGCCCTGAAACTCCTGCCCTGAAACTCATGCCCTGAAACTCATGCCCTGAAACTCCTGCACAGAAACTCATGCCATGAATCTCATATCCTGAAACTCACGCCCTGAATTACATGCCCTGAAACTCCTGCCCTGAAACTCATGCCCTGAAACTCATGTCCTGAATCTCATGCCCTGAATCTCATGCCCTGAAACTCCTGCACTGAAACACCTGCCCTGAATCTCCTGCCCTGAAACTCATGCCCCGAATCTCATCCCCTGAATCTCACGCTCTGAAACTCGTGCACTGAATCTCCTTACCTCAAGTTCCTGCACTGAAACTCATGCCCTGAATCGCATGCCCTGAAACTCCTGCCCTGAATCACCTACCCTGAAACTCATGCCCTGAATCTCATGCCCTGAAACTCCTGCACTGAAACTCATGCCAAGAATCTCATATCCTGAAACTCACGCCCTGAATCACATGCCCTGAAACTCCTGCCCTGAAACTCATGCCCTGAAACTCATGCCCTGAATCTCCTGTCCTGAAACTCATGCCCTGAATCTCATGCCCTGAATCTCATGCCCTGAAACTCCTGCACTGAAACACCTGCCCTGAATCTCCTGCCCTGAAAATCATGCCCTGAATCTCATGCTCTGAAACTCGTGCACTGAATCTCATGCCCTCAAGTTCCTGCACTGAAACTCATGCCCTGAATCGCATGCCCTGAAACTCATGCCCTGAACCTCATGCCCTGAAACTCAAGCCCTGAATCTCATGCCCTGAAACTCATGCCCTAAATCGCTTACGCTGAAAGTCCTGCCCTGAAACTCATGCACTGAAACTCTTGCCCTGAATCACATGCCCTAAAACTCCTGCCCTGAATCACCCTGCCCAGAAACTCATGCCCTGAATTACATGCCCTGAAATACCTGCCCTGAATCTCATGCCCTGAAACTCATGCCCTGAATCTCATGCCCTGAAACTCCTGCCCTCAAACTCATGCACGGAAACTCATGCCCTGAATCTCATGCCTTGAAACTCCTGCCCTGAAACTCATGCACTGAAACTCATCCCCTGAATCTCATGCCTTCAAACTCCTGCCCTCAAACTCATGCACTGCAACTCATGCCCGGAATCTCATGCCCTGAAACTCCTGCACTGAAAATCATGCCATGAATCTCATATCCTGAAACTCACGCCCTGAATCACATGCCCTGAAACTCCTGCCCTGAAAATCATGCCTGAAACTCAAGCCCTGAATCTGATGCCCTGAATGTCTTGCCCTGAAACTCCTGCACTGAAACACCAGCCCTGCATCTCCTGCCCTGAAAATCATGCCTGAATCTCATGCCCTGAATCTCATGCTCTGAAACTCGTGCACTGAATCTCATGCCCTCAAGTTCCTGCACTGAAACTCATGCCCTGAATCTCATGCCCTGAAACTCATGCCCTGAACCTCATGCCCTGAAACTCAAGCCCTGAATCTCATGCCCTGAAACTCATGCCCTAAATCACATACCCTGAAACACCTGCCCTGAAACTCATGCACTGAAACTCATGCCCTGAATCACATGCCCTAAAACTCTTGCACTTAATCATCTGGCCAGAAACTCATGCCCTGAATTACATGCCCTGAAATACCTGCACTGAATCTCATGCCCTGAAACTCATGCCCTGAATCACATGCCCTGAAGCTCCTGCCATCAAACTCATGCACTGAAACTCATGCCCTGAATCTCATGCCTTGAAACTCCTGCCCTCAAACTCATGCACTGAAACTCATGCCCTGAATCTCATGCCTTGAAACTCCTGTCCTGAATCTCGTGCCCTGAAACTCATGCCCTGAGTCTCATGCCCTGAAACTCCTGTACTGAAACTCATGCCATGAATCTCATATCCTGAAACTCACGCCGTGAATTACATGCCCTGAAACTCCTGCCCTGAAACTCATACCCTGAAATTCATGCCCTGAATCTCATGCCCTGAAACTCATGCCCTGAATCTCCTGTCCTGAAACTCATGCCCTGAATCTCATGCCCTCAAGTTCCTGCACTGAAACTCATGCCCTGAAACTCAAGCCCTGAATCTCATGCCCTGACACTCATGCCCTAAATCACATACCCTGATTCTCCTGCCCTGAAACTCATGCACTGAAACTCATCCCCTGAATCTCATGCCTTCAAACTCCTGCCCTCAAACTCATGCACTGCAACTCATGCCCGGAATCTCATGCCCTGAAACTCCTGCACTGAAACTCATGCCATGAATCTCATATCCTGAAACTCACGCCCTGAATCACATGCCCTGAAACTCCTGCCCTGAAACTCATGCCCTGAAACTCATGCCCTGAATCTCATGCCCTGAATCTCTTGCCCTGAAACTCCTGCACTGAAACACCAGCCCTGCATCTCCTGCCCTGAAAATCATGCCCTGAATCTCATGCCCTGAATCTCATGCTCTGAAACTCGTGCACTGAATCTCATGCCCTCAAGTTCCTGCACTGAAACTCATGCCCTGAATCTCATGCCCTGAAACTCATGCCCTGAACCTCATGCCCTGAAACTCAAGCCCTGAATCTCATGCCCTGAAACTCATGCCCTAAATCAGATACCCTGAAACACCTGCCCTGAAACTCATGCACTGAAACTCATGCCCTGAACCACATGCCCTAAAACTCTTGCACTGAATCATCTGGCCAGAAACTCATGCCCTGAATTACATGCCCTGAAATACCTGCACTGAATCTCATGCCCTGAAACTCATGCCCTGAATCTCATGCCCTGAAGCTCCTGCCATCAAACTCATGCACTGAAACTCATGCCCTGAATCTCATGCCTTGAAACTCCTGCCCTCAACTCATGCACTGAAACTCATGCCCTGAATCTCATGCCTTGAAACTCCTGTCCTGAATCTCGTGCCCTGAAACTCATGCCCTGAGTCTCATGCCCTGAAACTCCTGTACTGAAACTCATGCCATGAATCTCATATCCTGAAACTCACGCCGTGAATTACATGCCCTGAAATTCATGCCTGAATCTCTAGCCCTGAAACTCATGCCCTGAATCTCCTGTCCTGAAACTCATGCCCTGAATCTCAGGCCCTCAAGTTCCTGCACTGAAACTCATGCCCTGAAACTCAAGCCCTGAATCTCATGCCCTGACACTCATGCCCTAAATCACATACCCTGATACTCCTGCCCTGAAACTCATGCACTGAAACTCATGCCCTGAATCACATGCCCTAAAGCTCCTGCCCTGAATCATCTGCCCAGAAACTCATGCCCTGAATTACATGCCCTGAAATACCTGCCCTGAATCTCATGCCCTGAAACTCATGCCCTGAATCTCCTGTCCAAAAACTCATGTACTGAATCTCATGCCCTGAATCTCATGCCCTGAAACTGCTGCACTGAAACACCTGCCCTGAATCTCCAGCCCTGAAACTCATGCCCTGAATCTCATGCCCTGACTCTCACGCTCTGAAACTCGTGCACTGAAACTCATGCCCTGAATCTCATGCCTTGAAACTCCTGCCCTCAAACTCATGCACTGAAACTCATGCCCGGAATCTCATTCCCTGAAAATCCTGCAGTGAAACTCATGCCATGAATCTCATATCCTGAAACTCACGCCCTGAATCACATGCCCTGAATCTCATGCCCTGAAACTCCTGCAATGAAACACCTGCCCTGCATCTCCTGCCCTGAAAATCATGCCCTGAATCTCATCCCCTGAATCTCATGCTCTGAAACTCGTGCACTGAATCTCATGCCCTCAAGTTCCTGCACTGAAACTCATGCCCTGAATCTCTTGCCCTGAAACCCATGCCCTGAAGCTCATGCCCTGAAACTCAACCCTTGAATCTCAAGCCCTGAATCACATGCCCTAAAACTCCTGCCCTGAATCATCTGCCCAGAAACTCATGCACTGAATTACATGCCCTGAAATACCTGCCCTGAATCTCATGCCCTGAAACTCATGCCCTGAATCTCATGCCCTGAAACTCCTGCACTGAAACTCATGCACAGAAACTCATGCGCGGAATCACATGCACTAAAACTCCTGCCCTGAATCATCAGCCCAGAAACTCATGCCCTGAATTACATGCCCTGAAATACCTGCCCTGAATCTCATGCCCTGAAACTCATGCCCTGAAACTCCTGCACAGAAACTCATGCCATGAATCTCATATCCTGAAACTCACGCCCTGAATTACATGCCCTGAAACTCCTGCCCTGAAACTCATGCCCTGAAACTCATGTCCTGAAACTCATGCCCTGAATCTCCTGTCCTAAAACTCATGCCCTGAATCTCATGCCCTGAAACTCCTGCACTGAAACACCTGCCCTGAATCTCCTGCCCTGAAACTCATGCCCCGAATCTCATCCCCTGAATCTCACGCTCTGAAACTCGTGCACTGAATCTCATTACCTCAAGTTCCTGCACTGAAACTCATGCCCTGAATCGCATGTCCTGAAACTCCTGCCCTGAATCACCTACCCTGAAACTCATGCCCTGAATCTCATGCCCTGAAACTCCTGCACTGAAACTCATGCCAAGAATCTCATATCCTGAAACTCACGCCCTGAATCACATGCCCTGAAACTCCTGCCCTGAAACTCATGCCCTGAAACTCATGCCCTGAATCTCCTGTCCTGAAACTCATGCCCTGAATCTCATGCCCTGAATCTCATGCCCTGAAACTCCTGCCCTGAAACACCTGCCCTGAATCTCCTGCCCTGAAAATCATGCCCTGAATCTCATGCTCTGAAACTCGTGCACTGAATCTCATGCCCTCAACTTCCTGCACTGAAACTCATGCCCTGAATCGCTTGCCCTGAAACTCATGCCCTGAACCTCATGCCCTGAAACTCAAGCCCTGAATCTCATGCCCTGAAACTCATGCCCTAAATCGCTTACGCTGAAAGTCCTGCCCTGAAACTCATGCACTGAAACTCTTGCCCTGAATCACCTGCCCAGAAACTCATGCCCTGAATTACATGCCCTGAAATACCTGCCCTGAATCTCATGCCCTGAAACTCATGCCCTGAATCTCATGCCCTGAAACTCCTGCCCTCAAACTCATGCACTGAAACTCATGCCCTGAATCTCATGCCTTGAAACTCCTGCCCTGAAACTCATGCACTGAAACTCATCCCCTGAATCTCATGCCTTCAAACTCCTGCCCTCAAACTCATGCACTGCAACTCATGCCCGGAATCTCATGCCCTGAAACTCCTGCACTGAAAATCATGCCATGAATCTCATATCCTGAAACTCACGCCCTGAATCACATGCCCTGAAACTCCTGCCCTGAAACTCATGCCCTGAAACTCAAGCCCTGAATCTGATGCCCTGAATGTCTTGCCCTGAAACTCCTGCACTGAAACACCAGCCCTGCATCTCCTGCCCTGAAAATCATGCCCTGAATCTCATGCCCTGAATCTCATGCTCTGAAACTCGTGCACTGAATCTCATGCCCTCAAGTTCCTGCACTGAAACTCATGCCCTGAATCTCATGCCCTGAAACTCATGCCCTGAACCTCATGCCCTGAAACTCAAGCCCTGAATCTCATGCCCTGAAACTCATGCCCTAAATCACATACCCTGAAACACCTGCCCTGAAACTCATGCACTGAAACTCATGCCCTGAATCACATGCCCTAAAACTCTTGCACTTAATCATCTGGCCAGAAACTCATGCCCTGAATTACATGCCCTGAAATACCTGCACTGAATCTCATGCCCTGAAACTCATGCCCTGAATCTCATGCCCTGAAGCTCCTGCCATCAAACTCATGCACTGAAACTCATGCCCTGAATCTCATGCCTTGAAACTCCTGCCCTCAAACTCATGCACTGAAACTCATGCCCTGAATCTCATGCCTTGAAACTCCTGTCCTGAATCTCGTGCCCTGAAACTCATGCCCTGAGTCTCACGCCCTGAAACTCCTGTACTGAAACTCATGCCATGAATCTCATATCCTGAAACTCACACCGTGAATTACATGCCCTGAAACTCCTGCCCTGAAACTCATACCCTGAAATTCATGCCCTGAATCTCATGCCCTGAAACTCATGCCCTGAATCTCCTGTCCTGAAACTCATGCCCTGAATCTCATGCCCTCAAGTTCCTGCACTGAAACTCATGCCCTGAAACTCAAGCCCTGAATCTCATGCCCTGACACTCATGCCCTAAATCACATACCCTGATACTCCTGCCCTGAAACTCATGCACTGAAACTCATGCCCTGAATCACATGCCCTAAAGCTCCTGCCCTGAATCATCTGCCCAGAAACTCATGCCCTGAATTACATGCCCTGAAATACCTGCCCTGAATCTCATGCCCTGAAACTCATGCCCTGAATCTCCTGTCCAAAAACTCATGTACTGAATCTCATGCCCTGAATCTCATGCCCTGAAACTCCTGCACTGAAACACCTGCCCTGAATCTCCAGCCCTGAAACTCATGCCCTGAATCTCATGCCCTGACTCTCACGCTCTGAAACTCGTGCACTGAAACTCATGCCCTGAATCTCATGCCTTGAAACTCCTGCCCTCAAACTCATGCACTGAAACTCATGCCCGGAATCTCATGCCCTGAAAATCCTGCAGTGAAACTCATGCCATGAATCTCATATCCTGAAACTCACGCCCTGAATCACATGCCCTGAAACTCCTGCCCTGAAACTCATGCCCTGAAACTCATGCCCTGAATCTCATGCCCTGAATCTCATGCCCTGAAACTCCTGCACTGAAACACCTGCCCTGCATCTCCTGCCCTGAAAATCATGCCCTGAATCTCATCCCCTGAATCTCATGCTCTGAAACTCGTGCACTGAATCTCATGCCCTCAGGTTCCTGCACTGAAACTCATGCCCTGAATCTCTTGCCCTGAAAACCATGCCCTGAACCTCATGCCCTGAAACTCAACCCTAGAATCTCAAGCCCTGAATCACATGCCCTAAAACTCCTGCCCTGAATCATCTGCCCAGAAACTCATGCACTGAATTACATGCCCTGAAATACCTGCCCTGAATCTCATGCCCTGAAACTCATGCCCTGAATCTCATGCCCTGAAACTCCTGCACTGAAACTCATGCACAGAAACTCATGCCCGGAATCACATGCACTAAAACTCCTGCCCTGAATCATCAGCCCAGAAACTCATGCCCTGAATAACATGCCCTGAAATACCTGCCCTGAATCTCATGCCCTGAAACTCATGCCCTGAAACTCCTGCACTGAAACTCATGCCTTGAATCTCATATCCTGAAACTCACGCCCTGAATTACATGCCCTGAAACTCCTGCACTGAATCATCTGGCCAGAATCTCATGCCCTGAATTACATGCCCTGAAATACCTGCCCTGAATCTCATGCCCTGAAACTCATGCCCTGAATCTGATGCACAGAAGCTCCTGCCCTCAAACTCATGCACTGAAACTCATGCCCTGAATCTCATGCCTTGAAACTCCTGCCCTCAAACTCATGCACTGAAACTCATGCCCTGAGTCTCATGCCCTGAAACTCCTGTACTGAAACTCATGCCATGAATCTCATATCCTGAAACTCACGCCGTGAATTACATGCCCTGAAACTCCTGCCCTGAAACTCATACCCTGAAATTCATGCCTTGAAACTCATGCACTGAAACTCATGCCCTGAATCTCCTGTCAGAAAAACTCAAGCCCTGAATCTCATGCCCTGAAACTCATGCCCTAAATCACATACGCTGAAACTCCTGCCCTGAAACTCATGCACTGAAACTCTTGCCCTGAATCACATGCCCTAAAACTCCTGCCCTGAATCATCTGCCCAGAAACTCATGCCCTGAATTACATGCCCTGAAATACCTGCCCTGACACTCCTGCCCTCAAACTCATGCACTGAAACTCATCCCCTGAATCTCATGCCTTTAAACTCCTGGCCTCAAACTCATGCACTGCAACTCATGCCCGGAATCTCATGCCCTGAAACTCCTGCACTGAAACTCATGCCATGAATCTCATATCCTGAAACTCACGCCCTGAATCACATGCCCTGAAACTCCTGCCCAGAAACTCATGCCCAGATACTCATGCCCTGAATCTCATGCCCTGAATCTCTTGCCCTGAAACTCCCTCACTGAAACACCTGCCCTGCATCTCCTGCCCTGAAAATCATGCCCTGAATCTCATGTGCTGAATCTCATGCTCTGAAACTCGTGCACTGAATCATCTGGCCAGAAACTAATGCCCTGAATTACATGCCCTGAAATTCCTGCCCTGAATCTCATGCCCTGAAACTCATGCCTTGAATCTCATGCCCTGAAGCTCCTGCCCTCAAACTCATGCACTGAAACTCATGCCCTGAATCTCATGCCTTGAAACTCCTGCCCTCAAACTCATGCACTGAAACTCATGCCCTGAATCTCATGCCTTGAAACTCCTGTCCTGAATCACATGCCCTAAAACTCCTGCCCTGAATCATCTGCCCAGAAACTCATGCCCTGAATTACATGCCCTGAAATACCTGCCCTGAATCTCATGCCCTGAAACTCACGCCCTGAATCTCATGCCCTGAAACTCCTGCACTGAAACTCATGCCATGAATCTCATATCCTGAAACTCACGCCCTGAATTACATGCCCTGAAACTCCTGCCCTGAAACTCATGCCCTGAAACTCATGCCCTGAATCTCATGCCCTGAAACTCCTGCACTGAAACACCTGCCCTGAATCTCCTGCCCTGAAACTCATGCCCTGAATCTCATGACCTGAATCTCATGCTTTGAAACTCGTGCACTGAATCTCATGACCTCAAGTTTCTGCACTGAAACTCATGCCCTGAATCTCATGTCCTGAAACTCCTGCCCTGAATCACCTACCCTGAAACTCATGCCCTGAATCTCATGCCCTGAAACTCCTGCACTGAAACTCATGCCATGAATCTCATATCCTGAAACTCACGCCCTGAATCACATGCCCTGAAACTCCTGCCCTGAAACTCATGCCCTGAAACTCATGCCCTGAAACTCATGCCCTGAATCTCCTGTCCTGAAACTTATGCCCTGAATCTCATGCCCTGAATCTCATGCCCTGAAACTCCTGCACTGAAACACCTGCCCTGAATCTCCTGCCCTGAAAATCATGCCCTGAATCTCATGCCCTGAATCTCATGCCCTGAAACTCAAGCCCTGAATATCTCATGCCCTGAAACTCTTGCCCGAAATCACATACCCTGAAACCCCTGCCCTGAAACTCATGCACTGAAACTCATGCCCTGAATCACATGCCCTAAAACTCCTGCCCTGAATCATCTGCCCAGAAACTCATGCCCTGAATTACATGCCCTGAAATATCTGCCCTGAATCTCATGCCCTAAAACTCATGCCCTGAATCTCATGCCCTGAAACTCCTGCACTGAAACTCATGCCCTGAAACTCATGCCCTGAATCACATGCCCTATAACTCCTGCCCTGAATCAGCTGCCCAGAAACTCATGCCCTGAATTACATGCCCTGAAATATCTGTCCTGAATCTCATGCCCTGAAACTCATGCCCTGAATCTCATGCCCTGAAACTCCTGCCCTCAAACTCATGCACTGAAACTGATGCCCTGAATCTCATGCCTTGAAACTCCTGCCCTCAAACTTATGCACTGAAACTCATGCCCTGAAACTCCTGCACTGAAAACTCATGCCATGAATCTCATATCCTGAAACTCATGCCCTGAATCTCATGCCCTGAATCTCATGCCCCGAAACTCCTGCACTGAAACACCTGCCCTGAATCTCCTGCCCTGAAAATCATGCCCTGAAACTCAAGCCCTGAATCTCATGCACTGAAACTCATGCCCTAAATCTCATACCCTGAATCTCCTGCCCTGAAACTCATGCACTGAAACTCATGCCTGTATCACATGCTCTAAAACTCCTGCCCTGAATCATCTGCCCAGAAACTCATGCCCTGAATTACAGGCCCTGAAATACTGTCCTGATCTCATGCCCTGAAACTCATGCCCTGAATCTCATGCCCTGAAACTCCTGCCCTCAAACTCATGCACTGAAACTGATGCCCTGAATCTCATGCCTTGAAACTCCTGCCCTCAAACTTATGCACTGAAACTCATGCCCTGAAACTCCTGCACTGAAACTCATGCCATGAATCTCATATCCTGAAACTCATGCCCTGAATCTCATGCCCTGAATCTCATGCCCCGAAACTCCTGCACTGAAACACCTGCCCTGAATCTCCTGCCCTGAAAATCATGCCCTGAAACTCAAGCCCTGAATCTCATGCACTGAAACTCATGCCCTAAATCTCATACCCTGAATCTCCTGCCCTGAAACTCATGCACTGAAACTCATGCCCTGTATCACATGCTCTAAAACTCCTGCCCTGAATCATCTGCCCAGAAACTCATGCCCTGAATTACATGCCCTGAAATTCCTGCCCTGAATCTCAAGCCCTGAAACTCATGCCCTGAATCTCATGCCCTGAAACTCCTGCCCTCAAACTCATGCAGTGAAACTCAAGCCCTGAATTTCATGCCTTGAAACTCCTGTCCTGAATCTCATGCCCTGAAACTCATGCCCTGAATCTCATGCCCTGAAACTCATGCCCTAAATCACATACGCTGAAACTCCTGCCCTGAAACTCATGCACTGAAACTCTTGCCCTGAATCACATGCCCTAAAACTCCTGCCCTGAATCATCTGCCCAGAAACTCATGCCCTGAATTACATGCCCTGAAATACCTGCCCTGAATCTCATGCCCTGAAACTCATGCCCTGAATCTCATGCCCTGACACTCCTGCCCTCAAACTCATGCACTGAAACTCATCCCCTGAATCTCATGCCTTTAAACTCCTGGCCTCAAACTCATGCACTGCAACTCATGCCCGGAATCTCATGCCCTGAAACTCCTGCACTGAAACTCATGCCATGAATCTCATATCCTGAAACTCACGCCCTGAATCACATGCCCTGAAACTCCTGCCCTGAAACTCATGCCCAGATACTCATGCCCTGAATCTCATGCCCTGAAGCTCTTGCCCTGAAACTCCCTCACTGAAACACCTGCCCTGCATCTCCTGCCCTGAAAATCATGCCCTGAATCTCATGTGCTGAATCTCATGCTCTGAAACTCGTGCACTGAATCATCTGGCCAGAAACTAATGCCCTGAATTACATGCCCTGAAATTCCTGCCCTGAATCTCATGCCCTGAAACTCATGCCTTGAATCTCATGCCCTGAAGCTCCTGCCCTCAAACTCATGCACTGAAACTCATGCCCTGAATCTCATGCCTTGAAACTCCTGCCCTCAAACTCATGCACTGAAACTCATGCCCTGAATCTCATGCCTTGAAACTCCTGTCCTGAATCACATGCCCTAAAACTCCTGCCCTGAATCATCTGCCCAGAAACTCATGCCCTGAATTACATGCCCTGAAATACCTGCCCTGAATCTCATGCCCTGAAACTCACGCCCTGAATCTCATGCCCTGAAACTCCTGCACTGAAACTCATGCCATGAATCTCATATCCTGAAACTCACGCCCTGAATTTCATGCCCTGAAACTCCTGCCCTGAAACTCATGCCCTGAAACTCATGCCCTGAATCTCATGCCCTGAAACTCCTGCACTGAAACACCTGCCCTGAATCTCCTGCCCTGAAACACATGCCCTGAATCTCATGACCTGAATCTCATGCTTTGAAACTCGTGCACTGAATCTCATGACCTCAAGTTCCTGCACTGAAACTCATGCCCTGAATCTCATGTCCTGAAACTCCTGCCCTGAATCACCTACCCTGAAACTCATGCCCTGAATCTCATGCCCTGAAACTCCTGCACTGAAACTCATGCCATGAATCTCATATCCTGAAACTCACGCCCTGAATCACATGCCCTGAAACTCCTGCCCTGAAACTCATGCCCTGAAACTCATGCCCTGAAACTCATGCCCGGAATCTCCTGTCCTGAAACTTATGCCCTGAATCTCATGCCCTGAATCTCATGCCCTGAAACTCCTGCACTGAAACACCTGCCCTGAATCTCCTGCCCTGAAAATCATGCCCTGAATCTCATGCCCTGAATCTCATGCCCTGAAACTCAAGCCCTGAATCTCATGCCCTGAAACTCTTGCCCGAAATCACATACCCTGAAACCCCTGCCCTGAAACTCATGCACTGAAACTCATGCCCTGAATCACATGCCCTAAAACTCCTGCCCTGAATCATCTGCCCAGAAACTCATGCCCTGAATTACATGCCCTGAAATATCTGCCCTGAATCTCATGCCCTGAAACTCATGCCCTGAATCTCATGCCCTGAAACTCCTGCACTGAAACTCATGCCCTGAAACTCATGCCCTGAATCACATGCCCTATAACTCCTGCCCTGAATCAGCTGCCCAGAAACTCATGCCCTGAATTACATGCCCTGAAATATCTGTCCTGAATCTCATGCCCTGAAACTCATGCCCTGAATCTCATGCCCTGAAACTCCTGCCCTCAAACTCATGCACTGAAACTGATGCCCTGAATCTCATGCCTTGAAACTCCTGCCCTCAAACTTATGCACTGAAACTCATGCCCTGAAACTCCTGCACTGAAACTCATGCCATGAATCTCATATCCTGAAACTCATGCCCTGAATCTCATGCCCTGAATCTCATGCCCCGAAACTCCTGCACTGAAACACCTGCCCTGAATCTCCTGCCCTGAAAATCATGCCCTGAAACTCAAGCCCTGAATCTCATGCACTGAAACTCATGCCCTAAATCTCATACCCTGAATCTCCTGCCCTGAAACTCATGCACTGAAACTCATGCCCTGTATCACATGCTCTAAAACTCCTGCCCTGAATCATCTGCCCAGAAATTCATGCCCTGAATTACATGCCCTGAAATTCCTGCCCTGAATCTCAAGCCCTGAAACTCATGCCCTGAATCTCATGCCCTGAAACTCCTGCCCTCAAACTCATGCAGTGAAACTCAAGCCCTGAATTTCATGCCTTGAAACTCCTGTCCTGAATCTCATGCCCTGAAACTCATGCCCTGAATCTCATGCCTTGAAACTCCTGCACTGAAACTCATGCCATGAATCTCATATCCTGAAACTCACGCACTGAATTACATGCCCTGAAACTCCTGCCTTGAAACGCATGCCCTGAAACTCATTCCCTGAATCTCCTTTCCTAAAACTCATGCCCTGAATCTCATGCCCTGAAACTCCTGCTCTGAAACACGTGCCCTGAATCTCCTGCCTTGTAAATCATGCCCTGAATCTCATGCCCTGAATCTCATGCTCTGAAACTCGTGCACTGAATCTCATGCCCTCAAGTTCCTGCACTGAAACTCATGCCCTGAATCTCATGCCCTGAAACTCATGCCCTGAACCTCATGCCCTGAAACTCAAGCCCTGAATCTCATGCCCTGAAACTCATGCCCTAAATCACATACCCTGAAACTCCTGCCCTGAAACTCATGCACTGAATCTCATGCCCTGAACCACATGCCCTAAAACTAATGCCCTGAATCATCTGCCTAGAAACTCATGCCCTGAATTACATGCCCTGAAATACCTGCCCTGAATCTCATGCCCTGAAACTCATGCCCTGAATCTCATGCCCTGAAACTCCTGCCCTCAAACTCATGCACTGAAACTCATGCCCTGAATCTCATGCCTTGAAACTCCTGCCCTCAAATTCATGCACTGAAACTCATGCCCTGAATCTCATGCCCTGAAACACCTGCACTGAATCTCATGCCATGAATTTCATATCCTGAAACTGACGCCTTGAATCACATGCCCTGAAACTCCTGCCCTGAAACTCATGCCCTGAAACTCATGCCCTGAATCTCATGCCCTGAATCTCGTGCCCTGAAACTCCTGCACTGAAACACCTGCCCTCAATCTCCTGCCCTGAAAATGAAGCCCTGAATCTCATGCTCTAAAACTCGTGCACTGAATATCATGCCCTCAATTAACTGCACTGAAACTCATGCCCTGAATCTCATGCCCTAAACTCATGCCCTGAACCTCATGCCCTGAAACTCTTGCCCTGAAACTCATGCACTGAAACTCATGCCCTGAATCACATGCCCTAAAACTCCTGCCCTGAATCATCTGCCCAGAAACTCATGCCCTGAATTACATGCCCTGAAATACCTGCCCTGAATCTCATGCCCTGAAACTCATGCCCTGAATCTCTTGCCCTGAAACTCCTGCACTGAAACTCATGCACTGAAACTAATGCCCTGAATCACATGCCCTAAAACTCCTGCCCTGAATCATCTGCCCAGAAAATCATGCCCTGAATTACATGCCCTGAAACTCCTGCCCTGAAACTCCTGCACTGAAACTCATGCCATGAATCTCATATCCTGAAACTCACGCCCTGAATTACATGCCCTGAAACTCCTGCCCTGAAACTCATGCCCTGAAATTCATGCCCTGAATCTCATGCCCTGAAACTCCTGCACTGAAACACCTGCCCTGAATCTCCTGCCCTGAAACTCATTCCCTGAATCTCATGACCTGAATCTCATGCTTTGAAACTCGTGCACTGAATCTCATGACCTCAAGTTCCTGCACTGAAACTCATGCCCTGAATCTCATGTCCTAAAACTCCTGCCCTGAATCACCTACCCTGAAACTCATGCCCTGAATCTCATGCCCTGAAACTCCTGCACTGAAACTCATGCCATGAATCTCATATCCTGAAACTCACGCCCTGAATCACATGCCCTGAAACTCCTGCCCTGAAACTCATGCCCTGAAACTCATGCCCTGAATCTCCTGTCCTGAAACTCATGCCCTGAATCTCATGCCCTGAATCTCATGCCCTGAAACTCCTGCACTGAAACACCTGCCCTGAATCTCCTGCCCTGAAAATCATGCCCTGAATCTCATGCCCTGAATCTCATGCTCTGAAACTCATGCCCTGAATCTCATGCCCTGAAACTCAAGCCCTGAATCTCCTGTCCTAAAACTCATGCCCTGAATCTCATGCCCTGAATCTCATGCCCTGAAACTCCTGCACTGAAACACCTGCCCTGAATCTCCTGCCATGAAACTCATGCCCTGAATCTCATGCCCTGAATCTCACGCTCTGAATCTCGTGCACTGAGTCTCATGACCTCAAGTTCCTGCACTGAAACTCATGCCCTGAATCACATGCCCTAAAACTCCTGCCCTGAATCATCTGCCCAGAAACTCATGCCCTGAATTACATGCCCTGAAATTCCTGCCCTGAATCTCATGCCCTGAAACTCATGCCCTGAATCTCATGCCCTGAAACTCCTGTCCTCAAACTCATGGAGTGAAACTCATGCCCTGAATCTCATGCCTTGAAACTCCTGTCCTGAATCACCTGCACTGATCTCATGCCATGAATCTCATATCCTGAAATTTACGCCCTGAATCACATGCCCTGAAACTCCTGCCCTGAAACTCCTGCACTGAAATACCTGCCCTGAATCTCATGCCCTGAAACTCATGCCCTAAACTTCATGCCCTGAAACTCAAGCCCTGAATCTCATGCCCTGAAAATCATGCCCTGAAACTCATGCCCTGAATCACATGCCCTAAAACTCCTGCCCTGAATCAGCTATCCAGAAACTCATGCCCTGAATTACATGCCCTGAAATACCTGCCCTCAAACTCATGCACTGAAACTCATGCCCTGAAACTCCTGCACTGAAACTCATGCCATGAATCTCATATCCTGAAACTCATGCCCTGAATCTCATGCCCTGAATCTCATGCCCAGAAAATCATGCCCTGAAACTCAAGCCCAGAATCTCATGCACTGAAACTCATGCCCTAAATCTCATACCCTGAATCTCCTGCCCTGAAACTCATGCACTGATACTCATGCCCTGAATCACATGCCCTAAAACTCCTGCCCTGAATCATCTGCCCAGAAACTCATGCCCTGAATTACATGCCCTGAAATTCCTGCCCTGAATCTCATGCCCTGAAACTCATGCCCTGAATCTCATGCCCTGAAACTCCTGCCCTCAAACTCATGCACTGAAACTCATGCCCTGAATCTCATGCCCTGAAGCTCCTGCCCTCAAACTCATGCACTGAAACTCATGCCCTGAATCTCATGCCTTGAAACTCCTGCCCTCAAACTCATGCACTGAAACTCATGCCCTGAATCTCATGCCTTGAAACTCCTGTCCTGAATCACATGCCCTAAAACTCCTGCCCTGAATCATCTGCCCAGAAACTCATGCCCTGAATTACATGCCCTGAAATACCTGCCCTGAATCTCATGCCCTGATACTCACGCCCTGAATCTCATGCCCTGAAACTCCTGCACTGAAACTCATGCCATGAATCTCATATCCTGAAACTCACGCCCTGAATTACATGCCCTGAAACTCCTGCCCTGAAACTCATGCCCTGAAACTCATGCCCTGAATCTCATGCCCTGAAACTCCTGCACTGAAACACCTGCCCTGAATCTCCTGCCCTGAAACTCATGCCCTGAATCTCATGACCTGAATCTCATGCTTTGAAACTCGTGCACTGAATCTCATGACCTCAAGTTCCTGCACTGAAACTCATGCCCTGAATCTCATGTCCTGAAACTCCTGCCCTGAATCACCTACCCTGAAACTCATGCCCTGAATCTCATGCCCTGAAACTCCTGCACTGAAACTCATGCCATGAATCTCATATCCTGAAACTCACGCCCTGAATCACATGCCCTGAAACTCCTGCCCTGAAACTCATGCCCTGAAACTCATGCCCTGAAACTCATGCCCTGAATCTCCTGTCCTGAAACTCATGCCCTGAATCTCATGCCCTGAAACTCCTGCACTGAAACACCTGCCCTGAATCTCCTGCCCTGAAAATCATGCCCTGAATCTCATGCCCTGAAACTCAAGCCCTGAATCTCATGCCCTGAAACTCTTGCCCGAAATCACATACCCTGAAACTCCTGCCCTGAAACTCATGCACTGAAACTCATGCCCTGAATCACATGCCCTAAAACTCCTGCCCTGAATCATCTGCCCAGAAACTCATGCCCTGAATTACATGCCCTGAAATACCTGCCCTGAATCTCATGCCCTGAAACTCCTGCACTGAAACTCATGCCCTGAAACTCATGCCCTGAATCACATGCCCTATAACTCCTGCCCTGAATCAGCTGCCCAGAAACTCATGCCCTGAATTACATGCCCTGAAATATCTGCCCTGAATCTTATGCCCTGAAACTCATGCCCTGAATCTCATGCCCTGAAACTCCTGCCCTCAAACTCATGCACTGAAACTCATGCCCTGAATCTCATGCCTTGAAACTCCTGCCCTCAAACTTATGCACTGAAACTCATGCCCTGAGACTCCTGCACTGAAACTCATGCCATGAATCTCATATCCTGAAACTCATGCCCTGAATCTCATGCCCCGAAACTCCTGCACTGAAACACCTGCCCTGAATCTCCTGCACTGAAAATCATGCCCTGAAACTCAAGCCCTGAATCTCATGCACTGAAACTCATGCCCTAAATCTCATACCCTGAATCTCCTGCCCTGAAACTCATGCACTGAAACTCATGCCCTGAATCACATGCCCTAAAACTCCTGCCCTGATTCATCTGCCCAGAAACTCATGCCCTGAATTACATGCCCTGAAATTCCTGCACTGAATCTCATGCCCTGAAACTCATGCCCTGAATCTCATGCCCTGAAACTCCTGCCCTCAAACTCATGCAGTGAAACTCAAGCCCTGAATTTCATGCCTTGAAACTCCTGTCCTGAATCTCATGCCCTGAAAGTCATGCCCTGAATCTCATGCCTTGAAACTCCTGCACTGAAACTCATGCCATGAATCTCATATCCAGAAACTCACGCCCTGAATTACATGCCCTGAAACTCCTGCCTTGAAACGCATGCCCTGAAACTCATTCCCTGAATCTCCTGTCCTAAAACTCATGCCCTGAATCTCATGCCCTGAATCTCATGCCCTGAAACTCCTGCACTGAAACACCTGCCTTGAATCTCCTGCTTTGAAACTCATGCCCTGAATCTCACGCTCTGAAACTCGTGCACTGAATCTCATGACCTCAAGGTCCTGCACTGAAACTCATGCCCTGAATCTCATGTCCTGAAACTCCTGCCCTGAATCACCTACCCTGAAACTCATGCCCTGAATCTCATGCCCTGAAACTCCTGCACTGAAACTCATGCCATGTATCTCATATCCTGAAACTCACGCCCTGAATCACATGCCCTGAAACTCCTGCCCTGAAACTCATGCCCTGAAACTCATGCCCTGAAACTCATGCCCTGAATCTCCTGTCCTGAAACTCATGCCCTGAATCTCATGCCCTGAATCTCATGCCCTGAAACTCCTGCACTGAAACACCTGCCCTGAATCTCCTGCCCATGAAAATCATGCCCTGAATCTCATGCCCTGAATCTCATGCTCTGAAACTCGTGCACTGAATCTCATGCCCTCAAGTTCCTGCACTGAAACTGATGCCCTGAATCTCATGCCCTGAAACTCATGCCCTGAACCTCATGCCCTGAAACTCAAGCCCTGAATCTCATGCCCTGAAACTCATGCCCTAAATCACATACCCTGAAACTACTGCCCTGAAACTCATGTACTGAAACTCATGCCCTGAATCACATGCCCTAAAATTCCTGCCCTGAATCATCTGCCCAGAAACTCATGCCCTAAATTACATGCCCTGAAATACCTACCCTGAATCTCATGCCCTGAAACTCATGCTCTGAATCTCATGCCCTGAATCTCATGCCCTGAAACTCCTGCTCTGAAACACGTGCTCTGAATCTCCTGCCTTGAAAATCATGCCCTGAATCTCATGCCCTGAATCTCATGCTCTGAAACTCGTGCACTGAATCTCATGCCCTCAAGTTCCTGCACTGAAACTCGTGCCCTGAATCTCATGCCCTGAAACTCATGCCCTGAACCTCATGCCCTGAAACTCAAGCCCTGAATCTCATGCCCTGAAACTCATGCCCTAAATCACATACCCTGAAACTCCTGCCCTGAAACTCATGCACTGAATCTCATGCCCTGAACCACATGCCCTAAAAATAATGCCCTGAATCATCTGCCTAGAAACTCATGCCCTGAATTACATGCCCTGAAATACCTGCCCTGAATCTCATGCCCTGAAACTCATGCCCTGAATCTCATGCCCTGAAACTCCTGCCCTCAAACTCATGCACTGAAACTCATGCCCTGAATCTCATGCCTTGAAACTCCTGCCCTCAAATTCATGCACTGAAACTCATGCCCTGAATCTCATGCCCTGAAACACCTGCACTGAATCTCATGCCATGAATTTCATATCCTGAAACTGACGCCTTGAATCACATGCCCTGAAACTCCTGCCCTGAAACTCATGCCCTGAAACTCATGCCCTGAATCTCATGCCCTGAATCTCGTGCCCTGAAACTCCTGCACTGAAACACCTGCCCTCAATCTCCTGCCCTGAAAATGAAGCCCTGAATCTCATGCTCTAAAACTCGTGCACTGAATATCATGCCCTCAATTAACTGCACTGAAACTCATGCCCTGAATCTCATGCCCTGAAACTCATGCCCTGAACCTCATGCCCTGAAACTCAAGCCCTGAATCTCATGCCCTGAAACTCTTGCCCTAAATCACATACCCTGAAACTCCTGCCCTGAAACTCATGCACTGAAACTCATGCCCTGAATCACATGCCCTAAAACTCCTGCCCTGAATCATCTGCCCAGAAACTCATGCCCTGAATTACATGCCCTGAAATACCTGCCCTGAATCTCATGCCCTGAAACTCATGCCCTGAATCTCTTGCCCTGAAACTCCTGCACTGAAACTCATGCACTGAAACTAATGCCCTGAATCACATGCCCTAAAACTCCTGCCCTGAATCATCTGCCCAGAAAATCATGCCCTGAATCTCATGCCCTGAAACTCATGCCCTGAACTTCATGCCCTGAAACTCAAGCCCTGAATCTCATGCCCTGAAAATCATGCCCTGAAACTCATGCCCTGAATCACATGCCCTAAAACTCCTGCCCTGAATCAGCTGCCCAGAAACTCATGCCCTGAATTACATGCCCTGAAATACCTGCCCTGAATCTCATGCCCTGAAACTCATGCCCTGAATCTCATGCCCTGAAACTCCTGCCCTCAAACTCATGCACTGAAACTCATGCCCTGAAACTCCTGCACTGAAACTCATGCCATGAATCTCATATCCTGAAACTCATGCCCTGAATCTCATGCCCAGAAAATCATGCCCTGAAACTCAAGCCCTGAATCTCATGCACTGAAACTCATGCCCTAAATCTCATACCCTGAATCTCCTGCCCTGAAACTCATGCACTGAAACTCATGCCCTGAATCACATGCCCTAAAACTCCTGCCCTGAATCATCTGCCCAGAAACTCATGCCCTGAATTACATGCCCTGAAATTCCTGCCCTGAATCTCATGCCCTGAAACTCATGCCCTGAATCTCATGCCCCGAAACTCCTGCCCTCAAGCTCATGCAGTGAAACTCAAGCCCTGAATTTCATGCCTTGAAACTCCTGTCCTGAATCTCATGCCCTGAAACTCATGCCCTGAATCTCATGCCCTGAAACTCCTGCACTGAAACTCATGACCTCAAGGTCCTGCACTGAAACTCATGCCATGAATCTCATGTCCTGAAACTCCTGCCCTGAATCACCTACCCTGAAACTCATGCCCTGAATCTCATGCCCTGAAACTCCTGCACTGAAACTCATGCCATGTATCTCATATCCTGAAACTCACGCCCTGAATCACATGCCCTGAAACTCCTGCCCTGAAACTCATGCCCTGAAACTCATGCCCTGAAACTCATGCCCTGAATCTCATGCCCTGAAACTCAAGCCCTGAATCTCATGCCCTGAAACTCATGCCCTAAATCACATACCCTGAAACTACTGCCCTGAAACTCATGTACTGAAACTCATGCCCTGAATCACATGCCCTAAAATTCCTGCCCTGAATCATCTGCCCAGAAACTCATGCCCTAAATTACATGCCCTGAAATACCTACCCTGAATCTCATGCCCTGAAACTCATGCTCTGAATCTCATGCCCTGAATCTCATGCCCTGAAACTCCTGCTCTGAAACACGTGCCCTGAATCTCCTGCCTTGAAAATCATGCCCTGAATCTCATGCCCTGAATCTCATGCTCTGAAACTCGTGCACTGAATCTCATGCCCTCAAGTTCCTGCACTGAAACTCATGCCCTGAATCTCATGCCCTGAAACTCATGCCCTGAACCTCATGCCCTGAAACTCAAGCCCTGAATCTCATGCCCTGAAACTCATGCCCTAAATCACATACCCTGAAACTCCTGCCCTGAAACTCATGCACTGAATCTCATGCCCTGAACCACATGCCCTAAAACTAATGCCCTGAATCATCTGCCTAGAAACTCATGCCCTGAATTACATGCCCTGAAATACCTGCCCTGAATCTCATGCCCTGAAACTCATGCCCTGAATCTCACGCCCTGAAACTCCTGCCCTCAAACTCATGCACTGAAACTCATGCCCTGAATCTCATGCCTTGAAACTCCTGCCCTCAAATTCATGCACTGAAACTCATGCCCTGAATCTCATGCCCTGAAACACCTGCACTGAATCTCATGCCATGAATTTCATATCCTGAAACTGACGCCTTGAATCACATGCCCTGAAACTCCTGCCCTGAAACTCATGCCCTGAAACTCATGCCCTGAATCTCATGCCCTGAATCTCGTGCCCTGAAACTCCTGCACTGAAACACCTGCCCTCAATCTCCTGCCCTGAAAATGAAGCCCTGAATCTCATGCTCTAAAACTCGTGCACTGAATATCATGCCCTCAATTAACTGCACTGAAACTCATGCCCTGAATCTCATGCCCTGAAACTCATGCCCTGAACCTCATGCCCTGAAACTCAAGCCCTGAATCTCATGCCCTGAAACTCTTGCCCTAAATCACATACCCTGAAACTCCTGCCCTGAAACTCATGCACTGAAACTCATGCCCTGAATCACATGTCCTAAAACTCCTGCCCTGAATCATCTGCCCAGAAACTCATGCCCTGAATTACATGCCCTGAAATACCTGCCCTGAATCTCATGCCCTGAAACTCATGCCCTGAATCTCTTGCCCTGAAACTCCTGCACTGAAACTCATGCACTGAAACTAATGCCCTGAATCACATGCCCTAAAACTCCTGCCCTGAATCATCTGCCCAGAAAATCATGCCCTGAATTACATGCCCTGAAACTCCTGCCCTGAAACTCCTGCACTGAAACTCATGCCATGAATCTCATATCCTGAAACTCACGCCCTGAATTACATGCCCTGAAACTCCTGCCCTGAAACTCATGCCCTGAAACTCATGCCCTGAATCTCATGCCCTGAAACTCCTGCACTGAAACTCATGCCATGAATCTCATATCCTGAAACTCACGCCCTGAATCACATGCCCTGAAACTCCTGCCCTGAAACTCATGCCCTGAAACTCATGCCCTGAAACTCATGCCCTGAATCTCCTGTCCTGAAACTCATGCCCTGAATCTCATGCCCTGAATCTCATGCCCTGAAACTCCTGCACTGAAACACCTGCCCTGAATCTCCTGCCCTGAAAATCATGCCCTGAATCTCATGCCCTGAATCTCATGCTCTGAAACTCATGCCCAGAATCTCATGCCCTGAAACTCAAGCCCTGAATCTCCTGTCCTAAAACTCATGCCCTGAATCTCATGCCCTGAATCTCATGCCCTGAAACTCCTGCACTGAAACACCTGCCCTGAATCTCCTGCTATGAAACTCATGCCCTGAATCTCATGCCCTGAATCTCACGCTCTGAATCTCGTGCACTGAATCTCATGACCTCAAGTTCCTGCACTGAAACTCATGCCCTGAATCACATGCCCTAAAACTCCTGCCCTGAATCATCTGCCCAGAAACTCATGCCCTGAATTACGTGCCCTGAAATTCCTGCCCTGAATCTCATGCCCTGAAACTCATGCCCTGAATCTCATGCCCTGAAACTCCTGCCTCAAACTCATGGAGTGAAACTCATGCCCTGAATCTCATGCCTTGAAACTCCTGTCCTGAATCACCTGCACTGATCTCATGCCATGAATCTCATATCCTGAAATTTACGCCCTGAATCACATGCCCTGAAACTCCTGCCCTGAAACTCCTGCACTGAAACACCTGCCCTGAATCTCATGCCCTAAAATTCCTGCCCTGAATCATCTGCCCAGAAACTCATGCCCTAAATTACATGCCCTGAAATACCTACCCTGAATCTCATGCCCTGAAACTCATGCTCTGAATCTCATGCCCTGAATCTCATGCCCTGAAACTCCTGCCTCAAACTCATGGAGTGAAACTCATGCCCTGAATCTCATGCCTTGAAACTCCTGTCCTGAATCACCTGCACTGATCTCATGCCATGAATCTCATATCCTGAAATTTACGCCCTGAATCACATGCCCTGAAACTCCTGCCCTGAAACTCCTGCACTGAAACACCTGCCCTGAATCTCATGCCCTAAAATTCCTGCCCTGAATCATCTGCCCAGAAACTCATGCCCTAAATTACATGCCCTGAAATACCTACCCTGAATCTCATGCCCTGAAACTCATGCTCTGAATCTCATGCCCTGAATCTCATGCCCTGAAACTCCTGCTCTGAAACACGTGCCCTGAATCTCCTGCCTTGAAAATCATGCCCTGAATCTCATGCCCTGAATCTCATGCTCTGAAACTCGTGCACTGAATCTCATGCCCTCAAGTTCCTGCACTGAAACTCATGCCCTGAATCTCATGCCCTGAAACTCATGCCCTGAACCTCATGCCCTGAAACTCAAGCCCTGAATCTCATGCCCTGAAACTCATGCCCTAAATCACATACCCTGAAACTCCTGCCCTGAAACTCATGCACTGAATCTCATGCCCTGAACCACATGCCCTAAAACTAATGCCCTGAATCATCTGCCTAGAAACTCATGCCCTGAATTACATGCCCTGAAATACCTGCCCTGAATCTCATGCCCTGAAACTCATGCCCTGAATCTCATGCCCTGAAACTCCTGCCCTCAAACTCATGCACTGAAACTCATGCCCTGAATCTCATGCCTTGAAACTCCTGCCCTCAAATTCATGCACTGAAACTCATGCCCTGAATCTCATGCCCTGAAACACCTGCACTGAATCTCATGCCATGAATTTCATATCCTGAAACTGACGCCTTGAATCACATGCCCTGAAACTCCTGCCCTGAAACTCATGCCCTGAAACTCATGCCCTGAATCTCATGCCCTGAATCTCGTGCCCTGAAACTCCTGCACTGAAACACCTGCCCTCAATCTCCTGCCCTGAAAATGAAGCCCTGAATCTCATGCTCCAAAACTCGTGCACTGAATATCATGCCCTCAATTAACTGCACTGAAACTCATGCCCTGAATCTCATGCCCTGAAACTCATGCCCTGAACCTCATGCCCTGAAACTCAAGCCCTGAATCTCATGCCCTGAAACTCTTGCCCTAAATCACATACCCTGAAACTCCTGCCCTGAAACTCATGCACTGAAACTCATGCCCTGAATCACATGCCCTAAAACTCCTGCCCTGAATCATCTGCCCAGAAACTCATGCCCTGAATTACATGCCCTGAAATACCTGCCCTGAATCTCATGCCCTGAAACTCATGCCCTGAATCTCTTGCCCTGAAACTCCTGCACTGAAACTCATGCACTGAAACTAATGCCCTGAATCACATGCCCTAAAACTCCTGCCCTGAATCATCTGCCCAGAAAATCATGCCCTGAATTACATGCCCTGAAACTCCTGCCCTGAAACTCCTGCACTGAAACTCATGCCATGAATCTCATATCCTGAAACTCACGCCCTGAATTACATGCCCTGAAACTCCTGCCCTGAAACTCATGCCCTGAAATTCATGCCCTGAATCTCATGCCCTGAAACTCCTGCACTGAAACACCTGCCCTGAATCTCCTGCCCTGAAAATCATGCCCTGAATCTCATGACCTGAATCTCATGCTTTGAAACTCGTGCACTGAATCTCATGACCTCAAGTTCCTGCACTGAAACTCATGCCCTGAATCTCATGTCCTGAAACTCCTGCCCTGAATCACCTACCCTGAAACTCATGCCCTGAAACTCCTGCACTGAAACTCATGCCATGAATCTCATATCCTGAAACTCACGCCCTGAATCACATGCCCTGAAACTCCTGCCCTGAAACTCATGCCCTGAAACTCATGCCCTGAAACTCATGCCCTGAATCTCCTGTCCTGAAACTCATGCCCTGAATCTCATGCCCTGAATCTCATGCCCTGAAACTCCTGCACTGAAACACCTGCCCTGAATCTCCTGCCCTGAAAATCATGCCCTGAATCTCATGCCCTGAATCTCATGCTCTGAAACTCATGCCCAGAATCTCATGCCCTGAAACTCAAGCCCTGAATCTCCTGTCCTAAAACTCATGCCCTGAATCTCATGCCCTGAATCTCATGCCCTGAAACTCCTGCACTGAAACACCTGCCCTGAATCTCCTGCCATGAAACTCATGCCCTGAATCTCATGCCCTGAATCTCACGCTCTGAATCTCGTGCACTGAATCTCATGACCTCAAGTTCCTGCACTGAAACTCATGCCCTGAATCACATGCCCTAAAACTCCTGCCCTGAATCATCTGCCCAGAAACTCATGCCCTGAATTACATGCCCTGAAATTCCTGCCCTGAATCTCATGCCCTGAAACTCATGCCCTGAATCTCATGCCCTGAAACTCCTGCCCTCAAACTCATGGAGTGAAACTCATGCCCTGAATCTCATGCCTTGAAACTCCTGTCCTGAATCACCTGCACTGATCTCATGCCATGAATCTCATATCCTGAAATTTACGCCCTGAATCACATGCCCTGAAACTCTTGCCCTGAAACTCCTGCACTGAAACACCTGCCCTGAATCTCATGCCCTGAAACTCATGCCCTGAACTTCATGCCCTGAAACTCAAGCCCTGAATCTCATGCCCTGAAAATCATGCCCTGAAACTCATGCCCTGAATCACATGCCCTAAAACTCCTGCCCTGAATCAGCTGCCCAGAAACTCATGCCCTGAAACTCAAGCCCTGAATCTCATGCACTGAAACTCATGCCCTAAATCTCATACCCTGAATCTCCTGCCCTGAAACTCATGCACTGAAACTCATGCCCTGAATCTCATACCCTGAAATTCCTGCCCTGAATCTCATGCCCTGAAACTCATGCCCTGAATCTCATGCCCTGAAACTCCTGCCCTCAAACTCATGCAGTGAAACTCAAGCCCTGAATTTCATGCCTTGAAACTCCTGTCCTGAATCTCATGCCCTGAAACTCATGCCCTGAATCTCATGCCCTGAAACTCCTGCACTGAAACTCATGCCATGAATCTCATATCCTGAAACTCACGCCCTGAATTACATGCCCTGAAACTCCTGCCTTGAAACGCATGCCCTGAAACTCATTCCCTGAAACTCCTGCCCTCAAACTCATGCAGTGAAACTCAAGCCCTGAATTTCATGCCTTGAAACTCCTGTCCTGAATCTCATGCCCTGAAACTCATGCCCTGAATCTCATGCCCTGAAACTCCTGCACTGAAACTCATGCCATGAATCTCATATCCTGAAACTCACGCCCTGAATTACATGCCCTGAAACTCCTGCCTTGAAACGCATGCCCTGAAACTCATTCCCTGAATCTCCTGTCCTAAAACTCATGCCCTGAATCTCATGCCCTGAATCTCATGCCCTGAAACTCCTGCACTGAAACACCTGCGCTGAATCTCCTGCTTTGAATCTCATGCCCTGAAACTCTTGCCCTAAATCACATACCCTGAAACTCCTGCCCTGAAACTCATGCACTGAAACTCAATCCCTGAATCACATGCCCTAAAACTCCTGCCCTGAATCATCTGCCCAGAAACTCATGCCCTGAATTACATGCCCTGAAATTCCTGCCCTGAATCTCATGCCCTGAAACTCATGCCCTGAATCTCAAGCCCTGAAACTCCTGCCCTCAAACTCATGCAGTGAAACTCAAGCCCTGAATTTCATGCCTTGAAACTCCTGTCCTGAATGTCATGCCCTGAAACTCATGCCCTGAATCTCATGCCCTGAAACTCCTGCACTGAAACTCATGCCATGAATCTCATATCCTGAAACTCACGCCCTGAATTACATGCCCTGAAACTCCTGCCTTGAAACGCATGCCCTGAAACTCATTCCCTGAATCTCCTGTCCTAAAACTCATGCCCTGAATCTCATGCCCTGAATCTCATGCCCTGAAACTCCTGCACTGAAACTCATGCACTGAATCTCATGCCCTGAACCACATGCCCTAAAACTAATGCCCTGAATCATCTGCCTAGAAACTCATGCCCTGAATTACATGCCCTGAAATACCTGCCCTGAATCTCATACCCTGAAACTCATGCCCTGAATCTCATGCCCTGAAACTCCTGCCCTCAAACTCATGCACTGAAACTCATGCCCTGAATCTCATGCCTTGAAACTCCTGCCCTCAAATTCATGCACTGAAACTCATGCCCTGAATCTCATGCCCTGAAACACCTGCGCTGAATCTCATGCCATGAATTTCATATCCTGAAACTGACGCCTTGAATCACATGCCCTGAAACTCCTGCCCTGAAACTCATGCCCTGAAACTCATGCCCTGAATCTCATGCCCTGAATCTCGTGCCCTGAAACTCCTGCACTGAAACACCTGCCCTCAATCTCCTGCCCTGAAAATGAAGCCCTGAATCTCATGCTCTAAAACTCGTGCACTGAATATCATGCCCTCAATTAACTGCACTGAAACTCATGCCCTGAATCTCATGCCCTGAAACTCATGCCCTGAACCTCATGCCCTGAAACTCAAGCCCTGAATCTCATGCCCTGAAACTCTTGCCCTAAATCACATACCCTGAAACTCCTGCCCTGAAACTCATGCACTGAAACTCATGCCCTGAATCACATGCCCTAAAACTCCTGCCCTGAATCATCTGCCCAGAAACTCATGCCCTGAATTACATGCCCTGAAATACCTGCCCTGAATCTCATGCCCTGAAACTCATGCCCTGAATCTCTTGCCCTGAAACTCCTGCACTGAAACTCATGCACTGAAACTAATGCCCTGAATCACATGCCCTAAAACTCCTGCCCTGAATCATCTGCCCAGAAAATCATGCCCTGAATTACATGCCCTGAAACTCCTGCCCTGAAACTCCTGCACTGAAACTCATGCCATGAATCTCATATCCTGAAACTCACGCCCTGAATTACATGCCCTGAAACTCCTGCCCTGAAACTCATGCCCTGAAATTCATGCCCTGAATCTCATGCCCTGAAACTCCTGCACTGAAACACCTGCCCTGAATCTCCTGCCCTGAAAATCATGCCCTGAATCTCATGACCTGAATCTCATGCTTTGAAACTCGTGCACTGAATCTCATGACCTCAAGTTCCTGCACTGAAACTCATGCCCTGAATCTCATGTCCTGAAACTCCTGCCCTGAATCACCTACCCTGAAACTCATGCCCTGAATCTCATGCCCTGAAACTCCTGCACTGAAACTCATGCCATGAATCTCATATCCTGAAACTCACGCCCTGAATCACATGCCCTGAAACTCCTGCCCTGAAACTCATGCCCTGAAACTCATGCCCTGAAACTCATGCCCTGAATCTCCTGTCCTGAAACTCATGCCCTGAATCTCATGCCCTGAATCTCATGCCCTGAAACTCCTGCACTGAAACACCTGCCCTGAATCTCCTGCCCTGAAAATCATGCCCTGAATCTCATGCCCTGAATCTCATGCTCTGAAACTCATGCCCAGAATCTCATGCCCTGAAACTCAAGCCCTGAATCTCCTGTCCTAAAACTCATGCCCTGAATCTCATGCCCTGAATCTCATGCCCTGAAACTCCTGCACTGAAACACCTGCCCTGAATCTCCTGCCATGAAACTCATGCCCTGAATCTCATGCCCTGAATCTCACGCTCTGAATCTCGTGCACTGAATCTCATGACCTCAAGTTCCTGCACTGAAACTCATGCCCTGAATCACATGCCCTAAAACTCCTGCCCTGAATCATCTGCCCAGAAACTCATGCCCTGAATTACATGCCCTGAAATTCCTGCCCTGAATCTCATGCCCTGAAACTCATGCCCTGAATCTCATGCCCTGAAACTCCTGCCTCAAACTCATGGAGTGAAACTCATGCCCTGAATCTCATGCCTTGAAACTCCTGTCCTGAATCACCTGCACTGATCTCATGCCATGAATCTCATATCCTGAAATTTACGCCCTGAATCACATGCCCTGAAACTCCTGCCCTGAAACTCCTGCACTGAAACACCTGCCCTGAATCTCATGCCCTAAAATTCCTGCCCTGAATCATCTGCCCAGAAACTCATGCCCTAAATTACATGCCCTGAAATACCTACCCTGAATCTCATGCCCTGAAACTCATGCTCTGAATCTCATGCCCTGAATCTCATGCCCTGAAACTCCTGCTCTGAAACACGTGCCCTGAATCTCCTGCCTTGAAAATCATGCCCTGAATCTCATGCCCTGAATCTCATGCTCTGAAACTCGTGCACTGAATCTCATGCCCTCAAGTTCCTGCACTGAAACTCATGCCCTGAATCTCATGCCCTGAAACTCATGCCCTGAACCTCATGCCCTGAAACTCAAGCCCTGAATCTCATGCCCTGAAACTCATGCCCTAAATCACATACCCTGAAACTCCTGCCCTGAAACTCATGCACTGAATCTCATGCCCTGAACCACATGCCCTAAAACTAATGCCCTGAATCATCTGCCTAGAAACTCATGCCCTGAATTACATGCCCTGAAATACCTGCCCTGAATCTCATGCCCTGAAACTCATGCCCTGAATCTCATGCCCTGAAACTCCTGCCCTCAAACTCATGCACTGAAACTCATGCCCTGAATCTCATGCCTTGAAACTCCTGCCCTCAAATTCATGCACTGAAACTCATGCCCTGAATCTCATGCCCTGAAACACCTGCACTGAATCTCATGCCATGAATTTCATATCCTGAAACTGACGCCTTGAATCACATGCCCTGAAACTCCTGCCCTGAAACTCATGCCCTGAAACTCATGCCCTGAATCTCATGCCCTGAATCTCGTGCCCTGAAACTCCTGCACTGAAACACCTGCCCTCAATCTCCTGCCCTGAAAATGAAGCCCTGAATCTCATGCTCTAAAACTCGTGCACTGAATATCATGCCCTCAATTAACTGCACTGAAACTCATGCCCTGAATCTCATGCCCTGAAACTCATGCCCTGAACCTCATGCCCTGAAACTCAAGCCCTGAATCTCATGCCCTGAAACTCTTGCCCTAAATCACATACCCTGAAACTCCTGCCCTGAAACTCATGCACTGAAACTCATGCCCTGAATCACATGCCCTAAAACTCCTGCCCTGAATCATCTGCCCAGAAACTCATGCCCTGAATTACATGCCCTGAAATACCTGCCCTGAATCTCATGCCCTGAAACTCATGCACTGAATCTCTTGCCCTGAAACTCCTGCACTGAAACTCATGCACTGAAACTAATGCCCTGAATCACATGCCCTAAAACTCCTGCCCTGAATCATCTGCCCAGAAAATCATGCCCTGAATTACATGCCCTGAAACTCCTGCCCTGAAACTCATGCCCTGAAACTCATGCCCTGAAACTCATGCCCTGAATCTCCTGTCCTGAAACTCATGCCCTGAATCTCATGCCCTGAATCTCATGCCCTGAAACTCCTGCACTGAAACACCTGCCCTGAATCTCCTGCCCTGAAAATCATGCCCTGAATCTCATGCCCTGAATCTCATGCTCTGAAACTCATGCCCAGAATCTCATGCCCTGAAACTCAAGCCCTGAATCTCCTGTCCTAAAACTCATGCCCAGAATCTCATGCCCTGAATCTCATGCCCTGAAACTCCTGCACTGAAACACCTGCCCTGAATCTCCTGCCATGAAACTCATGCCCTGAATCTCATGCCCTGAATCTCACGCTCTGAATCTCGTGCACTGAATCTCATGACCTCAAGTTCCTGCACTGAAACTCATGCCCTGAATCACATGCCCTAAAACTCCTGCCCTGAATCATCTGCCCAGAAACTCATGCCCTGAATTACATGCCCTGAAATTCCTGCCCTGAATCTCATGCCCTGAAACTCATGCCCTGAATCTCATGCCCTGAAACTCCTGCCTCAAACTCATGGAGTGAAACTCATGCCCTGAATCTCATGCCTTGAAACTCCTGTCCTGAATCACCTGCACTGATCTCATGCCATGAATCTCATATCCTGAAATTTACGCCCTGAATCACATGCCCTGAAACTCCTGCCCTGAAACTCCTGCACTGAAACACCTGCCCTGAATCTCATGCCCTAAAATTCCTGCCCTGAATCATCTGCCCAGAAACTCATGCCCTAAATTACATGCCCTGAAATACCTACCCTGAATCTCATGCCCTGAAACTCATGCTCTGAATCTCATGCCCTGAATCTCATGCCCTGAAACTCCTGCTCTGAAACACGTGCCCTGAATCTCCTGCCTTGAAAATCATGCCCTGAATCTCATGCCCTGAATCTCATGCTCTGAAACTCGTGCACTGAATCTCATGCCCTCAAGTTCCTGCACTGAAACTCATGCCCTGAATCTCATGCCCTGAAACTCATGCCCTGAACCTCATGCCCTGAAACTCAAGCCCTGAATCTCATGCCCTGAAACTCATGCCCTAAATCACATACCCTGAAACTCCTGCCCTGAAACTCATGCACTGAATCTCATGCCCTGAACCACATGCCCTAAAACTAATGCCCTGAATCATCTGCCTAGAAACTCATGCCCTGAATTACATGCCCTGAAATACCTGCCCTGAATCTCATGCCCTGAAACTCATGCCCTGAATCTCATGCCCTGAAACTCCTGCCCTCAAACTCATGCACTGAAACTCATGCCCTGAATCTCATGCCTTGAAACTCCTGCCCTCAAATTCATGCACTGAAACTCATGCCCTGAATCTCATGCCCTGAAACACCTGCACTGAATCTCATGCCATGAATTTCATATCCTGAAACTGACGCCTTGAATCACATGCCCTGAAACTCCTGCCCTGAAACTCATGCCCTGAAACTCATGCCCTGAATCTCATGCCCTGAATCTCGTGCCCTGAAACTCCTGCACTGAAACACCTGCCCTCAATCTCCTGCCCTGAAAATGAAGCCCTGAATCTCATGCTCTAAAACTCGTGCACTGAATATCATGCCCTCAATTAACTGCACTGAAACTCATGCCCTGAATCTCATGCCCTGAAACTCATGCCCTGAACCTCATGCCCTGAAACTCAAGCCCTGAATCTCATGCCCTGAAACTCTTGCCCTAAATCACATACCCTGAAACTCCTGCCCTGAAACTCATGCACTGAAACTCATGCCCTGAATCACATGCCCTAAAACTCCTGCCCTGAATCATCTGCCCAGAAACTCATGCCCTGAATTACATGCCCTGAAATACCTGCCCTGAATCTCATGCCCTGAAACTCATGCACTGAATCTCTTGCCCTGAAACTCCTGCACTGAAACTCATGCACTGAAACTAATGCCCTGAATCACATGCCCTAAAACTCCTGCCCTGAATCATCTGCCCAGAAAATCATGCCCTGAATTACATGCCCTGAAACTCCTGCCCTGAAACTCATGCCCTGAAACTCATGCCCTGAAACTCATGCCCTGAATCTCCTGTCCTGAAACTCATGCCCTGAATCTCATGCCCTGAATCTCATGCCCTGAAACTCCTGCACTGAAACACCTGCCCTGAATCTCCTGCCCTGAAAATCATGCCCTGAATCTCATGCCCTGAATCTCATGCTCTGAAACTCATGCCCAGAATCTCATGCCCTGAAACTCAAGCCCTGAATCTCCTGTCCTAAAACTCATGCCCAGAATCTCATGCCCTGAATCTCATGCCCTGAAACTCCTGCACTGAAACACCTGCCCTGAATCTCCTGCCATGAAACTCATGCCCTGAATCTCATGCCCTGAATCTCACGCTCTGAATCTCGTGCACTGAATCTCATGACCTCAAGTTCCTGCACTGAAACTCATGCCCTGAATCACATGCCCTAAAACTCCTGCCCTGAATCATCTGCCCAGAAACTCATGCCCTGAATTACATGCCCTGAAATTCCTGCCCTGAATCTCATGCCCTGAAACTCATGCCCTGAATCTCATGCCCTGAAACTCCTGCCTCAAACTCATGGAGTGAAACTCATGCCCTGAATCTCATGCCTTGAAACTCCTGTCCTGAATCACCTGCACTGATCTCATGCCATGAATCTCATATCCTGAAATTTACGCCCTGATTCACATGCCCTGAAACTCCTGCCCTGAAACTCCTGCACTGAAACACCTGCCCTGAATCTCATGCCCTAAAATTCCTGCCCTGAATCATCTGCCCAGAAACTCATGCCCTAAATTACATGCCCTGAAATACCTACCCTGAATCTCATGCCCTGAAACTCATGCTCTGAATCTCATGCCCTGAATCTCATGCCCTGAAACTCCTGCTCTGAAACACGTGCCCTGAATCTCCTGCCTTGAAAATCATGCCCTGAATCTCATGCCCTGAATCTCATGCTCTGAAACTCGTGCACTGAATCTCATGCCCTCAAGTTCCTGCACTGAAACTCATGCCCTGAATCTCATGCCCTGAAACTCATGCCCTGAACCTCATGCCCTGAAACTCAAGCCCTGAATCTCATGCCCTGAAACTCATGCCCTAAATCACATACCCTGAAACTCCTGCCCTGAAACTCATGCACTGAATCTCATGCCCTGAACCACATGCCCTAAAACTAATGCCCTGAATCATCTGCCTAGAAACTCATGCCCTGAATTACATGCCCTGAAATACCTGCCCTGAATCTCATGCCCTGAAACTCATGCCCTGAATCTCATGCCCTGAAACTCCTGCCCTCAAACTCATGCACTGAAACTCATGCCCTGAATCTCATGCCTTGAAACTCCTGCCCTCAAATTCATGCACTGAAACTCATGCCCTGAATCTCATGCCCTGAAACACCTGCACTGAATCTCATGCCATGAATTTCATATCCTGAAACTGACGCCTTGAATCACATGCCCTGAAACTCCTGCCCTGAAACTCATGCCCTGAAACTCATGCCCTGAATCTCATGCCCTGAATCTCGTGCCCTGAAACTCCTGCACTGAAACACCTGCCCTCAATCTCCTGCCCTGAAAATGAAGCCCTGAATCTCATGCTCTAAAACTCGTGCACTGAATATCATGCCCTCAATTAACTGCACTGAAACTCATGCCCTGAATCTCATGCCCTGAAACTCATGCCCTGAACCTCATGCCCTGAAACTCAAGCCCTGAATCTCATGCCCTGAAACTCTTGCCCTAAATCACATACCCTGAAACTCCTGCCCTGAAACTCATGCACTGAAACTCATGCCCTGAATCACATGCCCTAAAACTCCTGCCCTGAATCATCTGCCCAGAAACTCATGCCCTGAATTACATGCCCTGAAATACCTGCCCTGAATCTCATGCCCTGAAACTCATGCCCTGAATCTCTTGCCCTGAAACTCCTGCACTGAAACTCATGCACTGAAACTAATGCCCTGAATCACATGCCCTAAAACTCCTGCCCTGAATCATCTGCCCAGAAAATCATGCCCTGAATTACATGCCCTGAAACTCCTGCCCTGAAACTCCTGCACTGAAACTCATGCCATGAATCTCATATCCTGAAACTCACGCCCTGAATTACATGCCCTGAAACTCCTGCCCTGAAACTCCTGCACTGAAACACCTGCCCTGAATCTCCTGCCGTGAAAATCATGCCCTGAATCTCATGACCTGAATCTCATGCTTTGAAACTCGTGCACTGAATCTCATGACCTCAAGTTCCTGCACTGAAACTCATGCCCTGAATCTCATGTCCTGAAACTCCTGCCCTGAATCACCTACCCTGAAACTCATGCCCTGAAACTCCTGCACTGAAACTCATGCCATGAATCTCATATCCTGAAACTCACGCCCTGAATCACATGCCCTGAAACTCCTGCCCTGAAACTCATGCCCTGAAACTCATGCCCTGAAACTCATGCCCTGAATCTCATGCCCTGAAACTCCTGCACTGAAACACCTGCCCTGAATCTCCTGCCCTGAAAATCATGCCCTGAATCTCATGCCCTGAATCTCATGCTCTGAAACTCATGCCCAGAATCTCATGCCCTGAAACTCAAGCCCTGAATCTCCTGTCCTAAAACTCATGCCCTGAATCTCATGCCCTGAATCTCATGCCCTGAAACTCCTGCACTGAAACACCTGCCCTGAATCTCCTGCCATGAAACTCATGCCCTGAATCTCATGCCCTGAATCTCACGCTCTGAATCTCGTGCACTGAATCTCATGACCTCAAGTTCCTGCACTGAAACTCATGCCCTGAATCACATGCCCTAAAACTCCTGCCCTGAATCATCTGCCCAGAAACTCATGCCCTGAATTACATGCCCTGAAATTCCTGCCCTGAATCTCATGCCCTGAAACTCATGCCCTGAATCTCATGCCCTGAAACTCCTGCCCTCAAACTCATGGAGTGAAACTCATGCCCTGAATCTCATGCCTTGAAACTCCTGTCCTGAATCACCTGCACTGATCTCATGCCATGAATCTCATATCCTGAAATTTACGCCCTGAATCACATGCCCTGAAACTCCTGCCCTGAAACTCCTGCACTGAAACACCTGTCCTGAATCTCATGCCCTGAAACTCATGCCCTGAACTTCATGCCCTGAAACTCAAGCCCTGAATCTCATGCCCTGAAAATCATGCCCTGAAACTCATGCCCTGAATCACATGCCCTAAAACTCCTGCCCTGAATCAGCTGCCCAGAAACTCATGCCCTGAAACTCAAGCCCTGAATCTCATGCACTGAAACTCATGCCCTAAATCTCATACCCTGAATCTCCTGCCCTGAAACTCATGCACTGAAACTCATGCCCTGAATTACATGCCCTGAAATTCCTGCCCTGAATCTCATGCCCTGAAACTCATGCCCTGAATCTCAAGCCCTGAAACTCCTGCCCTCAAACTCATGCAGTGAAACTCAAGCCCTGAATTTCATGCCTTGAAACTCCTGTCCTGAATGTCATGCCCTGAAACTCATGCCCTGAATCTCATGCCCTGAAACTCCTGCACTGAAACTCATGCCATGAATCTCATATCCTGAAACTCACGCCCTGAATTACATGCCCTGAAACTCCTGCCTTGAAACGCATGCCCTGAAACTCATTCCCTGAATCTCCTGTCCTAAAACTCATGCCCTGAATCTCATGCCCTGAATCTCATGCCCTGAAACTCCTGCACTGAAACACCTGCCCTGAATCTCCTGCTTTGAAACTCATGCCCTGAATCTCATGCCCTGAATCTCACGCCCTGAATCTCATGCCCTGAAACTCCTGAACTGAAACACCTGCCCTGAATCTCCTGCCCTGAAAATCATGCCCTGAATCTCATGCCCTGAATCTGATGCTCTGAAACTCGTGCACTGAATCTCATGCCCTCAAGTTCCTGCACTGAAACTCATGCCCTGAACCTCATGCCCTGAAACTCAAGCCCTGAATCTCATACCCTGAAAATCATGCCCGAAATCACATACCCTGAAACTCCTGCCCTGAAACTCATGCACTGAAACTCATGCTCTGAATCTCATGCCCTGAAACTCCTGCACTGAAACTCATGCCATGAATCTCATATCCTGAAACTCACGCCCTGAATCACATGCCCTGAAACTCCTGCCCTGAAACTCATGCATTGAAACTCCTGCCCTCAAACTCATGCACTGAAACTCATGCTCTGAATCTCATGCCCCGAAACTCCTGCAAAGAAACTCATGCCATGAATCTCATATCCTGAAACTCAGGCCCTGAATCACACGCCCTGAAACTCCTGCCCTGAAACTCAAGCCCTGAAACTCATGCCCTGAAACTCATGCCCTGAATCTCATGCCCTGAAAGTCATGCCCTGAATCTCATGCCCTGAATCTCATGCTCTGAAACTCGTGCACTGAATCTCATGCCCTGAAACTCCTGCCCTGAAACTCATGCCCTGAAACTCATGCCCCGAATCTCATGCCCTGAATCTCATGCCCTGAAACTCCTTCACTGAAACACCTGCCCTGAATCTCCTGCCCTGAAAATCATGCCCTGAATCTCATGCCCTGAATCTCATGCTCTGAAACTCGTGCACTGAATCTCATGCCCTCAAGTTCCTGCACTGAAACTCATGCCCTGAATCTCATGCCCTGAAACTCATGCCCTGAACCTCATGCCCTGAAACTCAAGCCCTGAATCTCATGCTCTGAAACTCATGCCCTAAATCATATACCCTGAAACTCCTGCCCTGAATCTCATGCCCTGAAACTCATGCCCTGAATCTCATGCCCTGAAACTCCTGCACTGAAACTCATGCCATGAATCTCATATCCTGAAACTCACGCCCTGAATCACATGCCCTGAAACACCTGCCCTGAAACTCATGCCCTGAAACTCATGCCCTGAAACTCATGCCCTGAATCTCATACCCTGAATCTCATGCCCTGAAACTCCTGAACTGAAACACCTGCCCTGAATCTCCTGCCCTGAAAATCATGCCCTGAATCTCATGCCCTGAATCTGATGCTCTGAAACTCGTGCACTGAATCTCATGCCCTCAAGTTCCTGCACTGAAACTCATGCCCTGAACCTCATGCCCTGAAACTCAAGCCCTGAATCTCATACCCTGAAAATCATGCCCGAAATCACAAACCCTGAAACTCCTGCCCTGAAACTCATGCACTGAAACTCATGCTCTGAATCTCATGCCCTGAAACTCCTGCACTGAAACTCATGCTATGAATCTCATATCCTGAAACTCACGCCCAGAATCACATGCCCTGAAACTCCTGCCCTGAAACTCATGCATTGAAACTCCTGCCCTCAAACTCATGCACTGAAACTCATGCTCTGAATCTCATGCCCCGAAACTCCTGCAAAGAAACTCATGCCATGAATCTCATATCCTGAAACTCAGGCCCTGAATCACACGCCCTGAAACTCCTGCCCTGAAACTCAAGCCCTGAAACTCATGCCCTGAAACTCATGCCCTGAATCTCATGCCCTGAAAGTCATGCCCTGAATCTCATGCCCTGAATCTCATGCTCTGAAACTCGTGCACTGAATCTCATGCCCTGAAACTCCTGCCCTGAAACTCATGCCCTGAAACTCATGCCCCGAATCTCATGCCCTGAATCTCATGCCCTGAAACTCCTTCACTGAAACACCTGCCCTGAATCTCCTGCCCTGAAAATCATGCCCTGAATCTCATGCCCTAAAACTCATGCCCTGAATCTCATGCCCTGAATCTCATGCCCTGAAACTCCTGCACTGAAACACCTGCCCTGAATCTCCTGCCCTGAAACTCATGCCCTGAATCTCATGCCCTGAATCTCACGCTCTGAAACTCGTGCACTGAATCTCATTACCTCAAGTTCCTGCACTGAAACTCATGCCCTGAATCGCATGTCCTGAAACTCCTGCCCTGAATCACCTACCCTGAAACTCATGCCCTGAATCTCATGCCCTGAAACTCCTGCCCTGAAACTCCTGCCCTGAATCATCTGCCCAGAAACTCATGCCCTGAATTACAAGCCCTGAAATACCTGCCCTGAATCTCATGCCCTGAATCTCATGCCCTGAAACTCCTGCCCTCAAACTCATGCACTGAAACTCATGCCCTGAATCTCATGCCTTGAAACTCCTGCCCTCAAACTCATGCACTGAAACTCATCCCCTGAATCTCATGCCTTCAAACTCCTGCCCTCAAACTCATGCACTGCAACTCATGCCCGGAATCTCATGCCCTGAAACTCCTGCCAGACTCTCATGCCCTGAAACTCCTGCACTGAAACTCATGCCATGAATCTCATATCCTGAAACTCACGCCCTGAATTACATGCCCTGAAACTCCTGCCCTGAAACTCATGCCCTGAATCATATGTCCTGAAACTCATGCCCTGAATCTCCTGTCCTAAAACTCATGCCCTGAATCTCATGCCCTGAATCTCATGCCCTGAAACTCTTGCACTGAAACACCTGCCCTGAATCTCCTGCCCTGAAACTCATGCCCCGAATCTCATCCCCTGAATCTCACGCTCTGAAACTCGTGCACTAAATCTCATTACCTCAAGTTCCTGCACTGAAACTCATGCCCTGAATCGCATGTCCTGAAACTCCTGCCCTGAATCACCTACCCTGAAACTCATGCCCTGAATCTCATGCCCCGAAACTCCTGCACTGAAACTCATGCCAAGAATCTCATATCCTGAAACTCACGCCCTGAATCACCTGCCCTGAAACTCCTGCCCTGAAACTCATGCCCTGAAACTCATGCCCTGAATCTCCTGTCCTGAAACTCATGCCCTGAATCTCTTGCCCTGAAACTCCTGCACTGAAACACCTGCCCTGAATCTCCTGCCCTGAAAATCATGCCCTGAATCTCATGCCCTGAATCTCATGCTCTGAAACTCGTGCACTGAATCTCATGCCCTCAAGTTCCTGCACTGAAACTCATGCCCTGAACCTCATGCCCTGAAACTCAAGCCCTGAATCTCATGCCCTGAAACTCATGCCCTAAATCACATACGCTGAAAGTCCTGCCCTGAAACTCATGCACTGAAACTCTTGCCCTGAATCTCATGCCCTAAAACTCCTGCCCTGAATCATCTGCCCAGAAACTCATGCCCTGAATTACATGTCCTGAAATACCTGCCCTGAATCTCATGCCCTGAAACTCATGCCCTGAATCTCATGCCCTGAAACTCCTGCCCTCAAACTCATGCACTGAAACTCATGCCCCGAATCTCATGCCTTGAAACTCCTGCCCTCAAACTCATGCACTGCAACTCATGCCCGGAATCTCATGCCCTGAAACTCCTGCACTGAAACTCATGCCATGAATCTCATATCCTGAAACTCACGCCCTGAATCACATGCCCTGAAACTCCTGCCCTGAAACTCATGCCGTGAAACTCATGCCCTGAATCTCATGCCCTGAATCTCTTGCCCTGAAACTCCTGCACTGAAACACCAGCCCTGCATCTCCTGCCCTGAAAATCATGCCCTGAATCTCATGCCCTGAATCTCATGCTCTGAAACTCGTGCACTGAACCTCATGCCCTCAAGTTCCTGCACTGAAACTCATGCCCTGAATCTCATGCCCTGAAACTCATGCCCTGAATCTCACGCCCTGAAACTCAAGCCCTGAATCTCATGCCCTGAAACTCATGCCCTAAATCACATACCCTGAAACTCCTGCCCTGAAACTCATGCACTGAATCTCATGCCCTGAACCACATGCCGTAAAACTAATGCCCTGAATCATCTGCCCAGAAACTCATGCCCTGAATTACATGCCCTGAAATACCTGCCCTGAATCTCATGCCCTGAAACTCATGCCCTGAATCTCATGCCCTGAAACTCCTGCACTCACACTCATGCACTGAAACTCATGCCTTTAATCTCATGCCTTGAAACTCCTGCCCTCAAATTCATGCACTGAAAGTCATGCCCTGAATCTCATCCCCTGAAACACCTGCACTGAATCTCATGCCATGAATCTCATATCCTGAAACTGACGCCTTGAATCACATGCCCTGAAACTCCTGCCCTGAAACTCATGCCCTGAAACTCATGCCCTGAATCTCATGCCCTGAATCTCGTGCCCTGAAACTCCTGCACTTAAACACCTGCCCTGAATCTCCTGCCCTGAAAATGAAGCCCTGAATCTCATGCTCTAAAACTCGTGCACTGAATCTCATGCCCTCAATTAACTGCACTGAAACTCATGCCCAAAAATCTCATGCCATGAAACTCATGCCCTGAACCTCATGCCCTGAAACTCAAGCCCTGAATCTCATGCCCTGAAACTCTTACCCTAAATCACATACCCTGAAACTCCTGCCCTGAAACTCATGCACTGAAACTCATGCCCTGAATCACATGCCCTAAAACTCCTGCCCTGAATCATCTGCCCAGAAACTCATGCCCTGAATTACATGCCCTGAAATTCCTGCCCTGAATCTCATGCCCTGAAACTCATGCCCTCAAACTCATGCAGTGAAACTCAAGCCCTGAATTTCATGCCTTGAAACTCCTGTCCTGAATGTCATGCCCTGAAACTCATGCCCTGAATCTCATGCCCTGAAACTCCTGCACTGAAACTCATGCCATGAATCTCATATCCTGAAACTCACGCCCTGAATTACATGCCCTGAAACTCCTGCCTTGAAACGCATGCCCTGAAACTCATTCCCTGAATCTCCTGTCCTAAATCTCATGCCCTGAATCTCATGCCCTGAATCTCATGCCCTGAAACTCCTGCACTGAAACACCTGCCCTGAATCTCCTGCTTTGAAACTCATGCCCTGAATCTCATGCCCTGAATCTCACGCCCTGAATCTCATGCCCTGAAACTCCTGAACTGAAACACCTGCCCTGAATCTCCTGCCCTGAAAATCATGCCCTGAATCTCATGCCCTGAATCTGATGCTCTGAAACTCGTGCACTGAATCTCATGCCCTCAAGTTCCTGCACTGAAACTCATGCCCTGAACCTCATGCCCTGAAACTCAAGCCCTGAATCTCATACCCTGAAAATCATGCCCGAAATCACATACCCTGAAACTCCTGCCCTGAAACTCATGCACTGAAACTCATGCTCTGAATCTCATGCCCTGAAACTCCTGCACTGAAACTCATGCCATGAATCTCATATCCTGAAACTCACGCCCTGAATCACATGCCCTAAAACTCCTGCCCTGAAACTCATGCATTGAAACTCCTGCCCT